>NW_025814308.1:0-51992 GCF_018902025.1 Drosophila willistoni | reverse complement strand
ATATACAAGTCTACATGCATAATTTCAACTCTGGAGCTCTAATAGTCTAGGAGAAGTTTGCGTTGATCCAGACGGACGGACAGACGAACGGACGGACGGACGGACGGACGGACATATGAACTCATATCGTCATGCTGATCAAGAATATTTATATTTTATATGGTCGGAAATGCTTCCTTCTATGCGTTGCAAGGGTCAAAAAAAGTTAACTTTAGATTAGAAAACGCATATAAGAGAGCTAAAATACTTTAAGAAAACCATAAAATTAAGCAAAAAGAAATAAGTGATAAGAAAGTATCAGATATTAAATAGAAATAGGAGACAAGGTTTTCTTAAAAAACGAAACTGGTTATAAGCTTGATTCAGTCTATTTAGAACCATTCGATGTTGTAGGAATAGGTTAAAAATAACAATATAAAAATTAGAAACCATAAAAATAGGATACAAACGAACATAAAGATACATAAATATAATATCAAAAGTAATTAAAAAAATATATACATATAAAATTTTATGGATTCATCTATTATTGAAAATATTATACGATTTCGAAAACAAGAGCATGATCATATATGTATATACATTTGTATATGCACATACATACATTCACATAAGCAATGTATGCACAAAAGTTTGTTAGTTAATGTCGTACCATTCGAAATAATGAATCCACAGAATACATTAATTGAAACGTTCGCGTTTTTGGACGGGGGTTCCAATGTAACGCTAATTAGCGAGAATTTAGCTAAAAACTCGGGGTAAAAGAATACATGGATCGCTTAACATTAAATTGGATTAACAAACATACCATTAACTTCAACACGACAGTATGTCATCTAAAAATAGGGGTATTAATGGAAAAAAAATTGGTTAAAGTTAAAAGGCACTACATCTGATCTGGAATTACATCTTAAATTAATGGAACATCAAACATTAGCGGAAAAGTAAATTCTAGTCGCGAACCTCCCAATAGCAACTTACACAGATGCCAAACCAACAATACTGATAGGTATAAATAATACCCACCTGGTCAAGACTATAAGAAGCGTTGATATCGGACAAAGACTAGTGCATCAAACCTCCTTTGGTATGGTGATTTTTGGATCAAGAGCAAATTCTTTATTCGTTGAATTCAAAATATGAACTAATTTATTTACAAAAGTGTTGTGCATATAAACGAACTGTTAGAATCTAGGATGCGAGAATTGTTCTTAAAAAGGTTAAAAGGGTTTTCCACAGAGTGTGGATGCATGTTTTGTTTGGTTTTAAGCAATAATTGTTATATGAATCTGTATGACTTATTTTTGTTTTTATGTTTTTGTTGCGTTTTGTATATTTCTTTGGTGCATCTAATTTGGTGAAGCCATTAGCCACAAAATTCGATTTAGCAACAAAATAACGAGGAAGTTCCGATGATAAACCCGTGTCTACACTTTTTGTAATTCAAGTATAGATTCTTCAGTTTTGACAGCCACCGCGTGAAGTATCGCTATTTTTGTGTCAGCACAGGAGACACCGTTATTAAAGTTGGAGTCAACAGTGGTAGAAAATAATGAAAATGCGGAGTTCAAGAACTTAATTGGAACACTGATTTTTAAAGACTTTTCTACCGATATATTGGAGACATTTAGTTTAGCCCGAATGTAGGCCTCGAGAAGGGAGAGAAGTCTCGAAACAAAATGTGTGGTGGTTTGCATGCGTGGTGGTTTCGACATACCAACTATTGTGTCGGAACTGATATACATTGTAACAGGGACCGGCAAACGAAAGGACAACTCAGAAAACTGTTCTCCCTCCTTCTTACCCGTTCGAGACTCAGCCAGTAGCGATAACTACTATGCTCAACAGCTTTAATCTCCAGCTAGAGTTTAAGAAAACTGTCGGACATACTCATCAGCTTATTTAGCTTATCAGTTCCATTTCGTCTTCCGTCGTGGAAGATCCTTTTTCTGATCTAAAAGATTCTTTGCCCTGCATGTAAAGCTCACGCACTTAACAAGTACTGTAATAGTAAATAAGTGGTGGGGCGGGCTGCAAACATTTTTTAACCTAACATACAGGTGAGGTATGCTCAATAACTATAAATTTGTTACTATGCACCTGACCAGCACAGTGGGATTTGCCACGTCGATCTCCAGCGCTGCTCTTAGCGACAGAACTTTATATACATCATGTATTTAGGCTAACTATACTTCATAACTTGAAATAAAGATTCATTCGATATCGTCTTGCCGACTTAAGTATACCATGCATAAGTTATTTTATATCGTGGGGATACTGCAGGCGGCCCTTATCACTTATAGTTAGGGTTTATCTGCTATTTCTTTTAAGATGAGTTCTATTATAATAGTAATAATACTAATAATTATTAGTTCGCGTAAGGCAAGAGCACTTGCATCCATTTTTGGAAAATACTTTAGTTTAGATCATTTAGATCATTTTGAATGCTGTGATTAATCTTAAAATCGTCGACTGCGCCCTATAGTATGATAGTACGGAGTTGTATAGAAGGACTTTATACTCCAGACGTAGTGGGTGGCGAGCATTGCTAATCCAATGTAAGCTACTCGCTTTCAGTTTAAGCCGTGGTTTTTTTTGCTTCGATGTGCTTGGGCCATTTTAGCCTTCTGTCTAGTTGGATGCCAAGGTATGTGACATCATCGGCTTGAGGAACTGGTACGTTGTTTAGCATTAGCCCCTATATGGGCGATCAAGTACTTGAGGTCTTGTTAATAACTTAACTTAACAGTGTATCCGCAGTGATCCAATTACGAGGAATCCTATTGGTTACTGCAAAATCAATCAAGTCAGGAACTTTCTGTGGGTCTGTGGACCAGTAAGTAGGCCTACCCGGTGAGACGCAATCCATCTTATTGGGTGGGTTGATTATTATGTTGTACAACTGCTTGCCTTTAGGATTTACCAAATGAGATGAAGCAATCTCCGAGTGTGTTAAAAAAAACCTTTTCAGAGATTGAGAAGCGTGATGGGCAGTACAGGCCAACCAATCTTGCCGCTACTGGTTTGGACAGTTATAGTAGTTGCTTGCCGTGTTTCAAATCTGTTGAGGAACTAGTGTTTTATACGGTTTTTGATTAGGACATCAGTCCTGCCATGAGCTTTTCCGATAATCTTCTATATAAGCAGTGAGATCAATAGGTCCTCTAAACCACGTGGAGTTTGCTGGCCAAGTTCTGGTGCGCTAAGTGGTAAGTAATTCTGTAGAATCCACAGCCAACACACACTGACATAAGATTGCAATTGCTAGAGGTGTGGTTGTATTCCTGACAGTTTTTACACTGCTGTGGTTGGTATCTCTTATGGCGCTCCTTTATGGAATAGGAACTGAAGGTTGTAGAGCGCAAACCCTTTCTCGCACAGTCAGTCTGCCATTTCTTGTGTTGGAACCGGTGGCTCAATACCCTTTAACTCAACCTGAAGCCCTTTACTGCTTTTTAGTTGGTAGATATGGAAGTTGATATTAGCATTACGAAGGTATTTTTCGATGATGTGGAAATTGTCCTCAGATTGGGTTTGACATTTAATGTCTTTTAGGTTTCCCCTAATGAGAGGGGTCACAACAAAGTTGTTTGCACCAACTGAAGAAAGAAGCTTCTACGACCCCATAAAGTATATATATTCTTGATCAGGATCGACAGACGCGTCGAACTAGGCTTGTCCGTCTGCCCGATGAACACCTAGATCTACGAGACTAGAAGCTAGAGCCACCAAATTTGGTGTGTAGTAGACTCGTGTGGTATGTAAAGTGATCAAGTTTATTTTCAATTTTTGCCACGCCTCTTTCCACCCCCGCAATTTAAAAAAGCGTTTGTGGAATTACAGTTTCCTCTCAATGTCCAAATTTTTTTTAGCTTTCGGGTGCGGGTGAAATTTTTAGCCCATGGGCTGGGTTGGGTTGGATGTAACACTTCGGCCCATGCCCACCTCTAGTACAGATCTACTATGAGAGCGACTACGAAGTTGCTACGAGAGCGACTACGAAATTGCTACGAGAGCAACAGAAAAGGAAATGCTCCGTAGCAGTAGCACAAAAATTTATTTTGTTTGCTCCGCTCTCATCTCGCTTTTAATGCTTGTGCTATTGCTACAACTACAAATAGCGTATGGAAAATTTTTTGCTCTTGCTATTGCTCTGTGCTCCGACGATGTATGCTACGGAGCAGAGCAGAAGAGCAATCGTTTTCCGTTTGTGCTCTCTGCTATGCTACGTAGCCCTTCGAAATCATAGCAGTAGCAGGAGCAGAGCAATATTTTTATTGAAATTGCTGCTATGTAGCAGCAAATGCAAACACTGGTTTTTTGCTAGCATATCTCTGTATTTCAGTCACTCAAGCGCACCTTAGCGCACCTACCAGATAACGGCTGACTCCATCCTTATGGATAAATGGGAAACTTGGCTATTTTTTGTCCGATTTGGATGAAATTTGATATTTGGTATTAGTTGCTGGATATTAATTTCAAATTTATGTGTGCCAAATTTGGCTTGATAAGCTTCTGGCAACTGGCAACTAAGGCCTTCGGCTTAGACGAAAACTACATCCATACACTAGCCTGTGATTCGAACCCGGATCCTCGTTGTTCAGTTGCCTAAATCTGTGCCACCTGTGCCGACGACTGCGGATAATGTTTAATAAAGTTGCAATATTATTATTGATTTTTTTATGAATACCTTATAACAGTTTCTGTTGCAATCATAATCGGGATGCCACGTTTTACGAAACGGACTGGGGATGCTTCTAAAAACCTGTCAAGGCTTTTTACTCTGTTAATCATATTCTGCTTCTATATATAGTCATATATCCGACTCCAATACCCAATAACATATAAATATTTCGGCCCCTAAAATTCATAACGTTAAAGTAAACATCCGTTTTTATAAACAATTGTCCCCCTCAAAACCAAAGCGTATGAACGCTAATCCATAAAAATTAACATAAACAATTGAACACTTGAAGTAATAATTGTCCCCCTCAAAACAAAAGCGTATGAACGCTAATCCATAAAAACTAACATAAACAATTGAACACTTGAAATAATAATTGTCCCCCTAACAACCAAAGGCGTGAGAACGCTAACTCAGCAATTAAAATCGGACCAATCAAATCGTCGAAATATCAACCACGCCACCAAAGGGCTCCCAAATTTAGCTATAAATATAACCATAAGACATTTTTGTAATCAGTTCTAAGTTTTCTTTCAAATTATTATTTATTAAGTACTTTATTAAGTACGTTGCTTTTAACTCACAAAAAATCTTTTTTTTCCTTATTGGGAAAATCGAATATTTAATTGGCGCAGTCGGTAGGATTGGAAAAAAGTTATTCTATCCGTGTTACATATAGAATTGTTATCCGTGTGTTACATAGAATTGGTGAATAATCATTGTAGTGAACTGTTATTCTATCCGTGCGACGCGTAGAATTGTTATCCGTGCGTTACATAGAATTAGTGAATAATCACTATAAAATTCCGATCCGACATCAAGAACTTACGGGTAGTGCTCAAAAGTCTACAACAGTGAAAAATATTTTCTGCCAACTGTGCGCGGAAATATCAACTGTGTGTTGCAACCAAAAAAAAAAAAAAAAAAAAAATATTTACGCCAACTGTGCGCGAAAATATTAACTGTGTGTTACAACTATTAAATCCAATTGAGGAACAAAAACGCCAACTTGTGTGCGAACAAAAAACCAAAATCCAAAATAAAACATAACCAAAACCCAGAAAATTAACAAAACAAAACACCACAAAAACCCAGAAGATCAACAAGACAACACATCACTAAAAACCAAAAAAAAAAAAAAAAAAAAAAAACAAAACAACACATCACTAAAACCCAGAAAAAAAAAACAAAACAAAACATCACTAAAACCCAGAAAATAAAAAAAATAAAACACCACTAAAACAAAAAAAAAGAAGAAATAAAATGGCTGTAGAACTCACCGAAGCCCACCTCAATCAAGCACTGTCTTCGTTAAGACAGGTGGCAAATTACGATGGAGCTCCAGAAAATCTGACGTCGTTTATAAGGAGGATAGATTTTATTATGCACCTATATCCAACCCATGATATAAGGCAGCATAACATACTGTTCAGTGCAATCGAGATGCAGCTAAGTTTGTAACAGAATTAGAAGATAAGTCCTACGTTATAACAAACAAATTAAGTGTAGAAAACGATGCAAATAACACCGCTCTTTATACAAACGCGTTAAATAACACTATAAAAGACGTAATAAAAAAAAAATTACCCGATTGATTATTCATGACGTTAGCTAGATACGATATAACCACAGTCAGCAAATTGAAGCAAGTAGCTCAAAGAGAAGGGTTATACGAGAATAGTATAACAGAAATAAGAAAATCAAATCAAAGCCAAAATCAGAATCAAAAAGGTGGAAAAACTTTTGTACCCAATAGTACAACTCCGTCTCAAACAAAACAATCAGATACAATACAAAACCAAAAACTATTCCAAGAATTTCAACAAAAATTAAATATTGACAGGGCTCAAAATCCAATGAATAGTCAACAGCAAAACAACTATTCAAAGAATAATGTAGCAAACCAGCCTACAAAAAGGCAAAGAGAAAGTAATAGTGGAATTAGCAAAATGGATACATCCGAAAATTTTATCAGAATGCCTCGGATCAATCGGAAGAAGAGATAGAGACAAGTCCGTCATCAGAATAATGATGAACAATAAACCCTTGAGATGTGTAGTCGACTCAGGCTCTTCAATTAATATAATGTCCGAAAACTTTTTTAATTTCAAAACCTATTTAGGAGATTCCAAAATTCACATGTTTGAAGGAGCAGTAGAACTAAAAGAAATTATTTTCCTTGCACCCAGCAAACTTTGTCCGACATAACAAAAATTTTATATCCATAAATTTTCAAATAAATACGACATGTTAATAGGCAGAACTTTCCTAAAAGCCTGCAAAGCACAAATAAATTATGAAGAAGAATACGCAAAATTAGGAAACTATACATTTTATTTTAGAGATGTTGAAGAAATAGAAGAAGAACAAAACATAGAAGTTTTGGACCCACCCACAGAAAGGGACCCGGAAACAAATTTTGCGATTGAAAACGAAATAATTGAAAGCAATGAGTATAGACTCGACCATTTAAACAACGAAGAAACTCAAAAAATAAAAAGGTCTTGTGCGAATTCATTGACATTCAGTACCGCGAAGGTGAAAATTTGATTTTTACGAGTACAATAAAGCACTCTATTCATACAAAACATGAGGACCCAATCTATAAACGACCATACAAATATCCCCAAACATTTGATATGGAAGTCAACAAACAAATAAATGAAATGATTGAACAGGGTATCATTCGAAAATCGAATTCCCCCTACTGTTCACCCATTTGGATCGTTCCAAAAAAAGGAGATGCTTCCAAGAAACAAAAATTCAGATTAGTCATTGACTATCGAAATCTAAATGAAGTCACAATAGATGACAAATTTCCAATTCCAGTCATGGACGAAATTCTCGCCAAACTGGGAAAATGCCAATACTTTACCACCATTGATTTAGCTAAGGGATTTCATCAAATTCAAATGGATCCTGAATCTATTGCAAAAACAGCTTTCTCAACTGAACATGGTCATTACGAATACACACGTATGCCATTTGGTCTTAAAAATGCCCCGGCAACATTCCAAAGATGCATGAATAATCTCTTGGAAGACCTTATTTATAAGGATTGCCTTGTTTATCTGGATGACATCATTGTGTACTCCACTTCATTGGAGGAACGCATACTATCACTCAGAAAGGTATTTAACAAACTAAGAGAAGCTAATCTTAAACTCCAACTCGACAAATGCGAATTTATGAAACAGAAGGTATAAAAACCTAACCCAGATAAAGTCAAAGCAATTCAAAAATTTCCGATACCCAAAACTCCAAAAGAAATTAAATCATTCTTAGGATTATTCGGATTCTTCAGGAAATTTATACCCAACTTTGCACATATTGCAAAACCTTTAACTCTAGGATTAAAGAAAGGAGCTAAAATAAATATAAACGACCCAAATTATATTTCATCCTTCGAAAAATTAAAATATCTCCTTATGAATGATCCTATACTTGCATATCCCGATTTCAAAAAACCATTTTTCCTAACCACAGATGCTAGCAACATAGCTTTAGGTGCGTTCCTCTCACAGGACCATAGACCTATTTCGTATGGTAGTAGAACACTTAACAAACACGAACTTAATTATTCAGCCATAGAAAAGGAATTACTATCTATTGTATTTGCAACCAAATATTTTAGGCCATACCTTTTCGGTAGAAAGTTCGAGATTCTAAGCGACCATAAGCCTTTAGTATGGCTCAACAATATAAAAGAACCAAATATGAAACTTCAAAGATGGAAAGTAAGACCAAATGAGTTTGATTACAAAATTAAATATTTACCTGGCAAAGAAATCATGTAGCAGATGCCCTTTCCAGAGTTAAAATAGATGAAAACTTTTTAGGATCAACAGAAAGCACAGCAGCTACAATACATAGTTCTCACGAGGATAATGAAAACTACATTCCAATAGTAGAAAGACCCATTAATTATTACAACAGACAAATAGAATAGAGGTTCAGAAGACAAAGCAGAAACAACAACTTACTTTTACAAAACAAACATAAAAATAACATACAAAGAAATGACCAATGCTTACGCAAGGGATATAATCGTAAGATATCTTTGCAGTAAGAACACTGTACTATATTTTCATAATGAACAAGATTTTCCCATATTCCATCAAGCTTTTATCGAAATAATACAACCAAACGCAAATACAAAAACCTCGAAATCTAGCATTAAGTTAGAGGACCTTCAAACGTTTGCACAATTTAATGAAATAATCCTAAAACAACATAAAGAATTATTACATCCAGGAATTGAAAAAACGATTAATTTGTTTAAAGAAAAATATTATTTTCCCGATTTTCAAAACCTAATTCAAAACATTATTAATGAATGCTCAGTATGCAATATCGCAAAGACAGAAAATAGAAATACAAACCTAACTTTTGAAATAACACCAGAACTTTTTAATATCAGAGAAAAATACGTCATGGACTTTTACATGATCGACAATTTACAATTCCTTTCATGCATTGACATTTACTCGAAATTTGCAACACTTGTAGAAGTAAAGTCTAGAGATTGGTTAGAAGCCAAGAGAGCAATTATGAAAGTATTCACTGAAATGGGCAAACCAATAGAAATAAAATCAGACAAAGATTCAGCATTTCTGTGTATAGCACTAAAAAATTGGCTACAAGAAGAAAATGTAAAGTTAGAAATCACATCAAGTAAAAACGGCCTCTCTCTCTGTAGAAAGATTCCATAAAACAGTAAATGAAAAACTCAGAATTATAAATAGTGAAAATGACATCGAAGATAAATTACTTAAATTTGAAAAAATTCTCTACGTATACAACCATAAGACGAGACATAAAACAACTAACCGAACACCAGCGGACATTTTTATCTATGCAGGATCCCCCGACTATAATACCCAAACAAGAAAAATGCATCAAATAAACAATTTAAATGAAGATAGACACGACTTCGAAATCGACACTAGATTTAAACAAGCACCATTAGTAAAGTCAAAAACGACAAATCCATTCAAAAAGACCGGAGAAATAAATCAGTTAGACGACAAACATTTTGAAGAAAGAAATAGAGGACAAATAGTTACACACTACAAATCAAAATTCAAGAAGAAAAAGAAAGTTAATAAAAGCAAATACGACAATTAATTAATTACAGGTCAACAACTCAAGATGACTTTTTTATACATCATGCTATTCTTAACATTAAAATCAACATGCAGTCAATCCATTGACATAAACCCAGTAAAAGCACCAAACGGTTACTTAATATTTAAAACAGGAACCATGGACTTACCGACAAACTTTGAATATCATTATTTAAAAGTGAATTTAACTCTAATAGACATTACATATAATAATTTAATGCAACAAGCACAAGAATTTAAAAACCTAATCCATATTCAATACTTAACAGAAAAACTAAGTAGGGAAATTAATGGAATACACATTGTAAAACGTAATAAACGAGGACTAATTAACGGAATTGGTTCAATATACAAATATCTTTTTGGTACTCTTGATCAGGAAGATAAAGATGAATTAGAAGAAAAAATAAATAATCTTGAAAGCAATAGCGTACAAGCAAACGAACTAAATTACGTAATAGACACTGTTAATAAAGGTTTAGAAGTAATAAACAGCCTCAGGGAAGAAAAAGAAAAATCAGTAAGATTAGAAGTTCTAATCTTTAATTTTGAGCATTTCACAGAATACATTGAAGACATAGAAATGGGCATGCAGCTCACTAGACTAGGAATTTTCAACCCAAAACTTCTAAAACATAATCACTTAAGTCATGTTAATTCGGAAAAACTATTGAATACAAAAACTGGCTTAAACCAAGTTCAAACGAGATATTTATCATTTCAAACATTCCTCAAGAAATAATAAAAACCCCTATCTTTGAGATACTTCCTTATCCAGACGAAAATAAAAATATTTTGACAGAAAATTCATACTATAAATACTATTTTAATAACAACACTTTGTTCAATAAAAACACAAAACAAATAGAAACTAACGAATGTATAATAGGCATTTTAAATCAAATCCCAACCACTTGTAAATACACTAAGACATATAAGAATTTTCAAACTAATTACATTGAACCAAACATAATTGTAACATGGAATCTACCAAAAACTAAACTTAATCAAAATTGCGTAAACAACGAATTAATAATAGAAGGCAATAACATAATAAAAATTTACGATTGTGCCTTACAACTAAACGAAATATCAATAATAAATTCATTGTTTGACTATAGCCAAAGCATTTATGTAACAAACAATATCACCAGGCTAGAACCTATTTCCTTTATCCAAACAAAAGAGATAATTAACGAACATACGAAATATTATACTGCATTTCAAACTATTACATTAACCACTTTTATACTTACTATAATAAGTTTGATTACATACTTAATCTATAAGTTTAAGGCAATGCCACAAAAATTAATAATTAAGCATTTTCGATCAAATAACAATCGTGGTCCCACAGACATAATCGAAAGCCCAATTGTTGAAAAAATCGAGTCCCAAATTATACACAAAATTGGCACTCCAATATTTACAGCTGAGAAAAACCCCTCGCTGTATCCCAATGTATCCGCCTGAGGACAGGCTATTTTCTTTAGGATGGGGGAGTCATATATCCGACTCCAATACCCAATAACATATAAATATTTCGGCCCCTAAAATTCATAACGTTAAAGTAAACATCCGTTTTTATAAACAATTGTCCCCCTCAAAACCAAAGCGTATGAACGCTAATCCATAAAAATTAACATAAACAATTGAACACTTGAAGTAATAATTGTCCCCCTCAAAACAAAAGCGTATGAACGCTAATCCATAAAAACTAACATAAACAATTGAACACTTGAAATAATAATTGTCCCCCTAACAACCAAAGGCGTGAGAACGCTAACTCAGCAATTAAAATCGGACCAATCAAATCGTCGAAATATCAACCACGCCACCAAAGGGCTCCCAAATTTAGCTATAAATATAACCATAAGACATTTTTGTAATCAGTTCTAAGTTTTCTTTCAAATTATTATTTATTAAGTACTTTATTAAGTACGTTGCTTTTAACTCACAAAAAATCTTTTTTTTCCTTATTGGGAAAATCGAATATTTAATTGGCGCAGTCGGTAGGATTGGAAAAAAGTTATTCTATCCGTGTTACATATAGAATTGTTATCCGTGTGTTACATAGAATTGGTGAATAATTATTGTAGTGAACTGTTATTCTATCCGTGCGACGCGTAGAATTGTTATCCGTGCGTTACATAGAATTAGTGAATAATCACTATAAAATTCCGATCCGACATCAAGAACTTACGGGTAGTGCTCAAAAGTCTACAACAGTGAAAAATATTTTCTGCCAACTGTGCGCGGAAATATCAACTGTGTGTTGCAACCAAAAAAAAAAAAAAAAAAAATATTTACGCCAACTGTGCGCGAAAATATTAACTGTGTGTTACAACTATTAAATCCAATTGAGGAACAAAAACGCCAACTTGTGTGCGAACAAAAAACCAAAATCCAAAATAAAACATAACCAAAACCCAGAAAATTAACAAAACAAAACACCACAAAAAACCCAGAAGATCAACAAAACAACACATCACTAAAAACCAAAAAAAAAAAAAAAAAAAAAAACAAAACAACACATCACTAAAACCCAGAAAAAAAAAACAAAACAAAACATCACTAAAACCCAGAAAATAAAAAAAATAAAACACCACTAAAACAAAAAAAAAGAAGAAATAAAATGGCTGTAGAACTCACCGAAGCCCACCTCAATCAAGCACTGTCTTCGTTAAGACAGGTGGCAAATTACGATGGAGCTCCAGAAAATCTGACGTCGTTTATAAGGAGGATAGATTTTATTATGCACCTATATCCAACCCATGATATAAGGCAGCATAACATACTGTTCAGTGCAATCGAGATGCAGCTAAGTTTGTAACAGAATTAGAAGATAAGTCCTACGTTATAACAAACAAATTAAGTGTAGAAAACGATGCAAATAACACCGCTCTTTATACAAACGCGTTAAATAACACTATAAAAGACGTAATAAAAAAAAAATTACCCGATTGATTATTCATGACGTTAGCTAGATACGATATAACCACAGTCAGCAAATTGAAGCAAGTAGCTCAAAGAGAAGGGTTATACGAGAATAGTATAACAGAAATAAGAAAATCAAATCAAAGCCAAAATCAGAATCAAAAAGGTGGAAAAACTTTTGTACCCAATAGTACAACTCCGTCTCAAACAAAACAATCAGATACAATACAAAACCAAAAACTATTCCAAGAATTTCAACAAAAATTAAATATTGACAGGGCTCAAAATCCAATGAATAGTCAACAGCAAAACAACTATTCAAAGAATAATGTAGCAAACCAGCCTACAAAAAGGCAAAGAGAAAGTAATAGTGGAATTAGCAAAATGGATACATCCGAAAATTTTATCAGAATGCCTCGGATCAATCGGAAGAAGAGATAGAGACAAGTCCGTCATCAGAATAATGATGAACAATAAACCCTTGAGATGTGTAGTCGACTCAGGCTCTTCAATTAATATAATGTCCGAAAACTTTTTTAATTTCAAAACCTATTTAGGAGATTCCAAAATTCACATGATTGAAGGAGCAGTAGAACTAAAAGAAATTATTTTCCTTGCACCCAGCAAACTTTGTCCGACATAACAAAAATTTTATATCCATAAATTTTCAAATAAATACGACATGTTAATAGGCAGAACTTTCCTAAAAGCCTGCAAAGCACAAATAAATTATGAAGAAGAATACGCAAAATTAGGAAACTATACATTTTATTTTAGAGATGTTGAAGAAATAGAAGAAGAACAAAACATAGAAGTTTTGGACCCACCCACAGAAAGGGACCCGGAAACAAATTTTGCGATTGAAAACGAAATAATTGAAAGCAATGAGTATAGACTCGACCATTTAAACAACGAAGAAACTCAAAAAATAAAAAAGGTCTTGTGCGAATTCATTGACATTCAGTACCGCGAAGGTGAAAATTTGATTTTTACGAGTACAATAAAGCACTCTATTCATACAAAACATGAGGACCCAATCTATAAACGACCATACAAATATCCCCAAACATTTGATATGGAAGTCAACAAACAAATAAATGAAATGATTGAACAGGGTATCATTCGAAAATCGAATTCCCCCTACTGTTCACCCATTTGGATCGTTCCAAAAAAAGGAGATGCTTCCAAGAAACAAAAATTCAGATTAGTCATTGACTATCGAAATCTAAATGAAGTCACAATAGATGACAAATTTCCAATTCCAGTCATGGACGAAATTCTCGCCAAACTGGGAAAATGCCAATACTTTACCACCATTGATTTAGCTAAGGGATTTCATCAAATTCAAATGGATCCTGAATCTATTGCAAAAACAGCTTTCTCAACTGAACATGGTCATTACGAATACACACGTATGCCATTTGGTCTTAAAAATGCCCCGGCAACATTCCAAAGATGCATGAATAATCTCTTGGAAGACCTTATTTATAAGGATTGCCTTGTTTATCTGGATGACATCATTGTGTACTCCACTTCATTGGAGGAACGCATACTATCACTCAGAAAGGTATTTAACAAACTAAGAGAAGCTAATCTTAAACTCCAACTCGACAAATGCGAATTTATGAAACAGAAGGTATAAAAACCTAACCCAGATAAAGTCAAAGCAATTCAAAAATTTCCGATACCCAAAACTCCAAAAGAAATTAAATCATTCTTAGGATTATTCGGATTCTTCAGGAAATTTATACCCAACTTTGCACATATTGCAAAACCTTTAACTCTAGGATTAAAGAAAGGAGCTAAAATAAATATAAACGACCCAAATTATATTTCATCCTTCGAAAAATTAAAATATCTCCTTATGAATGATCCTATACTTGCATATCCCGATTTCAAAAAACCATTTTTCCTAACCACAGATGCTAGCAACATAGCTTTAGGTGCGTTCCTCTCACAGGACCATAGACCTATTTCGTATGGTAGTAGAACACTTAACAAACACGAACTTAATTATTCAGCCATAGAAAAGGAATTACTATCTATTGTATTTGCAACCAAATATTTTAGGCCATACCTTTTCGGTAGAAAGTTCGAGATTCTAAGCGACCATAAGCCTTTAGTATGGCTCAACAATATAAAAGAACCAAATATGAAACTTCAAAGATGGAAAGTAAGACCAAATGAGTTTGATTACAAAATTAAATATTTACCTGGCAAAGAAAATCATGTAGCAGATGCCCTTTCCAGAGTTAAAATAGATGAAAACTTTTTAGGATCAACAGAAAGCACAGCAGCTACAATACATAGTTCTCACGAGGATAATGAAAACTACATTCCAATAGTAGAAAGACCCATTAATTATTACAACAGACAAATAGAATAGAGGTTCAGAAGACAAAGCAGAAACAACAACTTACTTTTACAAAACAAACATAAAAATAACATACAAAGAAATGACCAATGCTTACGCAAGGGATATAATCGTAAGATATCTTTGCAGTAAGAACACTGTACTATATTTTCATAATGAACAAGATTTTCCCATATTCCATCAAGCTTTTATCGAAATAATACAACCAAACGCAAATACAAAAACCTCGAAATCTAGCATTAAGTTAGAGGACCTTCAAACGTTTGCACAATTTAATGAAATAATCCTAAAACAACATAAAGAATTATTACATCCAGGAATTGAAAAAACGATTAATTTGTTTAAAGAAAAATATTATTTTCCCGATTTTCAAAACCTAATTCAAAACATTATTAATGAATGCTCAGTATGCAATATCGCAAAGACAGAAAATAGAAATACAAACCTAACTTTTGAAATAACACCAGAACTTTTTAATATCAGAGAAAAATACGTCATGGACTTTTACATGATCGACAATTTACAATTCCTTTCATGCATTGACATTTACTCGAAATTTGCAACACTTGTAGAAGTAAAGTCTAGAGATTGGTTAGAAGCCAAGAGAGCAATTATGAAAGTATTCACTGAAATGGGCAAACCAATAGAAATAAAATCAGACAAAGATTCAGCATTTCTGTGTATAGCACTAAAAAATTGGCTACAAGAAGAAAATGTAAAGTTAGAAATCACATCAAGTAAAAACGGCCTCTCTCTCTGTAGAAAGATTCCATAAAACAGTAAATGAAAAACTCAGAATTATAAATAGTGAAAATGACATCGAAGATAAATTACTTAAATTTGAAAAAATTCTCTACGTATACAACCATAAGACGAGACATAAAACAACTAACCGAACACCAGCGGACATTTTTATCTATGCAGGATCCCCCGACTATAATACCCAAACAAGAAAAATGCATCAAATAAACAATTTAAATGAAGATAGACACGACTTCGAAATCGACACTAGATTTAAACAAGCACCATTAGTAAAGTCAAAAACGACAAATCCATTCAAAAAGACCGGAGAAATAAATCAGTTAGACGACAAACATTTTGAAGAAAGAAATAGAGGACAAATAGTTACACACTACAAATCAAAATTCAAGAAGAAAAAGAAAGTTAATAAAAGCAAATACGACAATTAATTAATTACAGGTCAACAACTCAAGATGACTTTTTTATACATCATGCTATTCTTAACATTAAAATCAACATGCAGTCAATCCATTGACATAAACCCAGTAAAAGCACCAAACGGTTACTTAATATTTAAAACAGGAACCATGGACTTACCGACAAACTTTGAATATCATTATTTAAAAGTGAATTTAACTCTAATAGACATTACATATAATAATTTAATGCAACAAGCACAAGAATTTAAAAACCTAATCCATATTCAATACTTAACAGAAAAACTAAGTAGGGAAATTAATGGAATACACATTGTAAAACGTAATAAACGAGGACTAATTAACGGAATTGGTTCAATATACAAATATCTTTTTGGTACTCTTGATCAGGAAGATAAAGATGAATTAGAAGAAAAAATAAATAATCTTGAAAGCAATAGCGTACAAGCAAACGAACTAAATTACGTAATAGACACTGTTAATAAAGGTTTAGAAGTAATAAACAGCCTCAGGGAAGAAAAAGAAAAATCAGTAAGATTAGAAGTTCTAATCTTTAATTTTGAGCATTTCACAGAATACATTGAAGACATAGAAATGGGCATGCAGCTCACTAGACTAGGAATTTTCAACCCAAAACTTCTAAAACATAATCACTTAAGTCATGTTAATTCGGAAAAACTATTGAATACAAAAACTGGCTTAAACCAAGTTCAAACGAGATATTTATCATTTCAAACATTCCTCAAGAAATAATAAAAACCCCTATCTTTGAGATACTTCCTTATCCAGACGAAAATAAAAATATTTTGACAGAAAATTCATACTATAAATACTATTTTAATAACAACACTTTGTTCAATAAAAACACAAAACAAATAGAAACTAACGAATGTATAATAGGCATTTTAAATCAAATCCCAACCACTTGTAAATACACTAAGACATATAAGAATTTTCAAACTAATTACATTGAACCAAACATAATTGTAACATGGAATCTACCAAAAACTAAACTTAATCAAAATTGCGTAAACAACGAATTAATAATAGAAGGCAATAACATAATAAAAATTTACGATTGTGCCTTACAACTAAACGAAATATCAATAATAAATTCATTGTTTGACTATAGCCAAAGCATTTATGTAACAAACAATATCACCAGGCTAGAACCTATTTCCTTTATCCAAACAAAAGAGATAATTAACGAACATACGAAATATTATACTGCATTTCAAACTATTACATTAACCACTTTTATACTTACTATAATAAGTTTGATTACATACTTAATCTATAAGTTTAAGGCAATGCCACAAAAATTAATAATTAAGCATTTTCGATCAAATAACAATCGTGGTCCCACAGACATAATCGAAAGCCCAATTGTTGAAAAAATCGAGTCCCAAATTATACACAAAATTGGCACTCCAATATTTACAGCTGAGAAAAACCCCTCGCTGTATCCCAATGTATCCGCCTGAGGACAGGCTATTTTCTTTAGGATGGGGGAGTCATATATCCGACTCCAATACCCAATAACATATAAATATTTCGGCCCCTAAAATTCATAACGTTTAAGTAAACATCCGTTTTTTTAAAAACAATTGTCCCCCTCAAAACCAAAGCGTATGAACGCTAATCCATAAAAATTAACATAAACAATTGAACACTTGAAGTAATAATTGTCCCCCTCAAAACCAAAGCGTATGAACGCTAATCCATAAAAACTAACATAAACAATTGAACACTTGAAATAATAATTGTCCCCTAACAACCAAAGGCGTGAGAACGCTAACTCAGCAATTAAAATCCGACCAATCAAATCGTCGAAATATCAACCACGCCGCCAAAGGGCTCCCAAATTTAGCTATAAATATAACCATTTGTAATCAGTTCTAAGTTTTCTTTCAAATAATAAAGTACGTTGCTTTTAACTCACAAAAAATATCTTTTTTTTCCTTATTGGGAAAATCGAATATTTAATTATATATTGGAGATTTATTTTAATATTTTATTCCTATTTTTTTTTTTTTTTTATCTATCCTTATGTACAGTTTGTATCCTACTTTTATCGTTTCTAATTTTTATATTGTTACTTTTACCTATTTCTATAACCACGAATGGTCCTAAATACACTGAAGTTTATGGCTAGTTTCGTTTTTTAAGAAAACCTTTTCTCCTATTTCCATTAGAGAGCTTTATGAATGATAGAAAAATCAATTCGAGTTAACAACATTCAAAACCATATGAATGATTTGAATGACTTTGAAAATCAACTTCAAGCAATTGAGTATGCGACGTAAAAAACAGTCGCACAACATTCAAACGAAACAAAACGAATTGAATGAGTTAATAAGTGAGACAACGACTTGCTATGATTTGAATGCATTGGAATCCCAATTCTGATTTTAGTATTTATTAGTATTGTATATTTTTGAACAATATGTGATAACTATACGACCAAACTAGTGTGGTAGGTGGCTCAGTGGGGACCTACTCATACTACAATACTGTATTTATGAAAAAGAATTTTTTTTCCAACTAGTGAAGCAATATTAAAAGGTTTATTCATTTGAATTCAATTCGAATGGATTCATTGGACTTTGACTTTTCTCTCATTCATGCAGCTTTCTAATTTCTATTGTAAAATCTGATACTTTATCATTTATGTATTTTTTTTGCTTATTTTTATTGTTTTCTGAAAGTATTCTAGCTCTTTTATTCGCGTTTTCTAATCTAAACTTAACTTCTTTAGAATAACCTTCTATATGTATTACATATAGGATCTATAGTATTTACGCTAATAAATTGAATTGGTAGGTTACTTTGTCTACCAAATACTAGTTCATATGGACAATAATTATGTGCTACTGATGGTTTTGTGTTAAAAAAATACACGAAATACTGTAACCATATGTCCCAATCAGTTTTGTCTACTGAAATATATGAACGAATGTACTCGTTGAAGGTCATATGACTTCTTTCAACAGTACCTAATGTATGGTGATCGTGTGCTGTAGATGTTAAGTTATCTATTTTTAAATATTTGCACAAGTCAGTAATAATGGAATTTTTATATTCTGTTTCTATGTCCGTAATGAACGTCTTCATTGGACCGCACCTTCAGAATAAAAGATTCGAATATGCGTGTATGACCGTGTATGACCTTCTTGGATCATCATGGAATGTAGCCAATAGCTTCTTTTTATTTGGGTCACCGGCTTGAGTATTTTTATTACCCCTATTTTTTAAAGTATCTATTGAAATTGATTCAAAGATCTTTTCGCTCGGTGCCACTTTGAGCTGGTTAATTTTAGATACACCGACTTGCCATTCAAGCCTGTTAATCTGTGGAAAAACTGACCTAAGTCGAGAATTCCATTGGAGTATAAATCGCTAACATTAATTCTTGCTACAACTTTTTTGCCATGTTTCAATAAACATGTGGAATCTGTTATTCGCAAGGTCACTACTTTTCGTAGCTTGTCATTTGTGATGACTTCGTATACGTTGGGCCTAAAAGCTTTTTCAAGACGTCGCCTTGGCAATAGTTTTTGTTTATTTTCTGCGCAGAAATTGCTTTGTCTACTTTGGTGCCTGGTAGTGACTTTCAGGACTTTTTTGTTCATGCCAATTAGCTCGGATATTGTTATCCTTGATAGGGCGTCTGCCACAAAATTGTCTTTACCTTTCAGATACTCTACAGTAAAATCATACTCTTATAATTCGAGTCGTATGCGTGTTAACTTGGGTTTACCATAGAAAATAAATATGTCAAAGATCTACAGTTCTAACTGTAAAATGTTTGCCACATATATGTAGGATTTTACTTTATCCCGGTTTATTTATTACAATATTATTAAAGGATGTGATTTCCTTGTTAAGTCTTATATTATTAACAATGTTTCTTTGTGTTAAGAATACATATGTATATTTTATATTATTTAAATGGCCTTAGTGATAATTTGGGTGCGCGATGTGATCGAGGCGAGAGTACGATTGCGAGTGCTTTCTGAATCAACGCTTCTCTTTATTTGCCCATGAGTGAGTCGACCAGATAGGTACGGCCGCTGCGTGTCGTTCTGTCTCGCTCACTAGCTACTGCCCGATTGCCATGATTATGCCCGCCTGACACTTCATTTCCTACAATCGGCTGTCCTGACAAGTCATTCGACCCGAATGATCCTAGCCAAGGCTTCATGAACTCAGCCACTGTTGAGGTCTTACAAGGTCCTTCACCATCGCCAACTTTCTCAACGTCGTATCGATCGTGCCTATTCACCTTCGTGACTTTATATGGTCCTAAGTATTTACCTCTCAACTTTTGTCCTGTCCCATAATGCGTACGTTTAATCGCCACTAACTCGTTTAAATTGTATTTTCTTTCCCATTTCCTGTTTTTGTCAAACGTCCTTTTCATTTACTGTTGTATTTCATTAATATTGTTTCGAGCCTCCGCTCTAATCTCATCATGACCACAGTCTAATTCTTCTATTAACGAATCGGTTATCAGCTTTCTTATTTCTGGTTCATCAGGAATACGCATCTCTATTCCTGTCAAAATCTTAAAAGGTGTAACTCTTGTACTTTTTGAAGCAGTATTATTAACAAGTTGTTGCACACGGTCAACATACTTGTACCAGTTTCCCTCATTCCCTTGGCTTAATCTGAAATCATTGGAACTATTATCTTATGCATCCTTTCTACTTGGCCGTTGCCGCGGGGTACACCTGTTGCTATCAGTAAATGCGGTATATCCTGTCTGTTACAATATTCCTTAAACGCATTGGATGTGAATGCTGCTCCCCTGTCAGAAATTATTCTCACCAGGTTACCAAAAATTATGGCCTGCTTTTCAAGACAACTAAGTACTTCATCAACTCCTGTTCCACGAGTCGGATACAACCATACAAACTTAGAGAACCCATCAACTATAACAAGTATATGATTGTAACGCTTTGTTGTGACCTCCATCGGGCCAACGTGATCAATGTGATATGTCATCAATGGCTGATCTCCTTTGCTTATTGGCATCAAATATCCTTCCTTTTTACCGGTTTTGGCATTAACAAAAAGACATTCCACGCTACACTCAACAACACGGGCTACCTTTTCTTTTAATTTTGGAATATAATACGATTTTTCAACGATATCCTGAGTGTGCAATCTGTATTATTTCTTTTTCGACAATAACGACAATAAGTTCTTGATTGGGGTCTTTTAACAATATTTCATTTTCAATGTAGAAATCTTCATATCCCTTCTCCTGAACTAAACTCCTGATCAATTTTGTCCAATCATCTGACAACTATGCTTCCCTCAATCTATGGGTTATGGTGTCAGTCAGTTAGCTGAAAACAAGATAAACGGCTCAAAGCATCCACATGCCGCATCTTTGAACCTGAACGATGTTCGATCTGATAGTCGAAATCTTGTAGGTATATTGCCCAACGTGCTACACGTAACGGAACCTCTTTCTTTTTCATTGTCATCGTGAACGCATTACAATCTGTAACAATCTTAAATCTCAATCCTGGCACATATACACGCCACTTTATTAATGCTCCAATAACTGCTAAAACCTCAAGTTCATATGAATCATACTTCTCTTCGCAAGGTTTAGTTTTCCGACTCATATATTGTACCGGATGAAATAAACCATCTTCTGAATCTTTCTGTAATAGCGCAGCTACGAAACCGTGTTTCGAGGCATTAGTGTGATTCTCAGTCTCTAGCTTAGGATTGTATAACTTTAAAACGGGACCTTTGATCAATGCTAACTTCAATTGCTCAAACGCTATCATTTGCAATTCTTTAAACTCAAACTTGTTCTCTTTTCGCAAAATGTCCGTCAAGGGCTTAGCTGTTACTGCGTATCCTTCGATGAATCTACGGAAATACGATGTTAATCCCAAAAATCGTTGAACTGACTTCTTGTCATGTGGGATCGGGAATCTTGAAACAGCATCAGTCTTCTCCTTACTTCGCTTAATACTTCCATTTTCAACTATATAGCCCAACAAATTTACTTTACTCTGCAGTATCTGAGCTATCTTTAACACTCGTTTAAGTTTAATTAGACCATCATTCACGTTAACACTTGGTATAATTATATCGTCCATATACACCACTGCATCTCCATTCTTCACTGATTCTCTCATTACTGCCATTATAAATCTTGTAAAAACTGCTGGAGAGTTCGAAATTCCGAATGGTACATATACGAATTCATACTGACCATTCTGAGTTACGAATGCTGTGTACTTCTGAGATTTTTCCTCAACAGGAACATGGAAAAACCCGTTTGTTAGATCTAGAGTAGTATAAACTAGCGCACTTTGAAGTTTTTCTAATACGGTATCCATCTGTGGCATAGGAAAATTATCTCGGACCACTTTCTCATTTAGCTTTCTGTAATCGCAGCACAGACGCTTTTTCCCATTCTTTTTTGTTACAAGTACAAGAATATTCAGAAAAACTTGGCCTTATTATCTTCTCCTCCAACCGAATGGAGGAACGACTGTACTATCAACAATTTTCTGATCAGACTCTGCTAGACGCCTTGGATGCTGATAAACTGGCAACTCATCTGTTAGTACAATCTTCATTTCGATAGGAGTGTTTGTATTTCTGATAGGTTTGTAACTTTTAATCAACTTCTTGACTTCACTAGCGATTTCTGTACTGATATGCGAAAAGTCACTCTTGATTTCTACTTCATTCTGTTCTGCACTGTGCATACACATACTTTCAAATTCCTTAAACAACTCAGCACAAGATTTATTCGCGTTACACAGTGATCCTTTTTTCTTGATGCTCACAAACTTTGTACCTTTCTTTGTAACAATCAAATCGACATGATCTAATATGGTTCTACCCAAAATTGCCTCATATGCCATGTCTTCATCAGGAACGATATGAAACTCGACTTCCATCTCAATGTCATCTATCTTGACACTTATGCTAAAACTACCAAAGGTCATCACATGACTTCCACCAATGCCTGTAAGGCTCTTCGAATATCCTGTTAATGATTTAATTCCAAGTTCGACAAACACGCTTTTACGTATGAGACTCAAATTTGCTCCTGTATCGATTAGACCATTGAACTTAATCGACTTATAAGTTACTTCTTTCAACTCCAAACCCGAATCAGTAAATTTACTGATGCTTTTACTAATTTATCATCTACAACATTGGTACTTTCAACTTTGGTGGTATCTTTTCCCTTACATTCAAATGAGCGATGCCCTGTTTTGCCACATTTAAAACAAGTAAACGTTTTCTTGTTACAGTCTCTCATCATGAGTGAAGGATCACCACACTTAAAACATTTGCGATCACCCTTTGTTATCGAACTCTTCTCTCTATTATCTCTACCTTGCTTGTGAAAAGATGACTTCAATGTTGTTTTCTTTGAGGACTTCCTAGGATCATAGGATTTTAAGTACGTCTCTATTTGAACTTTCAACCCATCCACTGTTCTGGCTTGATCCAATAATGCCTTATTTGCTCTCAGGTCTGGTATACCTTCTACGAAATACTCGATTAAACTTTCGTCATCCAAATCGATCGGCTTTGCGATTTCCATTAACGAATACAAAAACTCATACAATTTTCTCACCTCTCTTCAACTGTCGATTGCTTAGTCTTCTATGAACTTCGGCTGATGAAACCTTCACTCTGAATTCGTTTTTCAAAGCTACTTTCAGGGACTCCCAACTACAAATATCTCTCTTACTACGTATAAACGACAATGCAGCTCCCTTTAACAATTGTTTTGCATACACAAAGAGCTGTAACTGACTCCACTGTACGGTTAAAGCGCATTCTTCTAGCTTCCTAGACCATTGTACAACATCAATCGAACCTAAACCGCAAAACTCGGAAACGCTTCCCTCCACATCTTTTAGTGTGAACCATGACCTTTGCCCATCTGTGTTCGGGACTTCTCGAATTGTTCTAGCCGAGGCGAAATCTGCCTCCTGCCCGTCATTTTCAGTTTCTATTAAATCGTAATGAGCGAGTAGACGCGATTGCAGCTCAGCTTTAAGGCCTGTAGTCTCTAGCCCTAACTCTCTCAATTTAATGCGCAACTCTTCAATACGCAAAGTTAGAATATCACCTCGATCTATTTCACACAATTACAGGTATAATGCTTAACAAGTTTGCTATATTAATGTATAGTTAGTATCAATCAATCAAATTTGTTACGACTTTGCAAAATTTACACACTATGTTAATGTAGGTCAAATTGTGGTAGGTTATGGTTAAACTCAGACGATTCTTAGAAATGTGCTCTCTGCAGCTTGCATCAATTTCGTCAATATTTCTGCCACGGGTCTGGTTTCGTCGTGCAGGCGAAGTATCTCACACTCAACACAATATTTAAACAGCTCACCCAACTATAGTCGTCCTGCTCTATGGAACCACTCAATATCGCTGTAGCAACTCACTCAGATGTTCAGTTCGCTCTCTGTTGCCACTCGCTCTGCTGTCGCTACTCACTCTGCTGTTTTCCACTCGTTCTCTTGGTCTCTTTGTCTGCTTCCACACCAACTGTCTCAACTTCGTGTCTGCTGCCTTCTCGTTTGGACTTGTCGTCGTCGTCTGCTTCTTGTAACGGTTTGTGTTGTCCGCTCTCTTTGTCTGCTTCCACACCAATTATCTCAACTTCGTGTCTGCTGCCTTCTCGTTTGGATTTGTCGTCGTCGTCTGCTTCTTGTAACGGTTTGTGCTGTCCGCTCTCTTTGTCTGCTTCCACACCAATTATCTCAACTTCGTGTATGCTGCCTCCTCGTTTGGACTTGTCGTCGTCGTCTGCTTCTTGCAACGGTTTGTGTTGTCCGCTCTCTTTTGGTTTTCCGCTTCCACAGTGAACACCAGTTATCATCAACTTTGTGCTCTCTGTCTGCTCTCTCCGTCTGTCTGCTTCCACAGTGAACACTAATTATCATCAACTTCGTGTCCGCTGTCTGCTTCCACAGTAAACACTGGTTATCATCAACTTCGTGTCTGCTGTCTGCTTCCACAGTAAACACTTGTTATCATCAACTTCGTGTCTGCTGTCTGCTTCCACAGTGAACACTGGTTATCATCAACTTCGTGTCTGCTGTCTGCTTCCACAGTGAACACTGGTTATCATCAACTTCGTGTCTGCTGTCTGCTCTCTCTCTCTGTCTGCCTCCACAGTGAACACTGGTTATCATCAACTTCGTGTCTGCTGTCTGCTTCCACAGTAAACACTGGTTATCATCAACTTCGTGTCTGCTGTCTGCTCTCTCTTTTCCTCTCGAGTCACCACCGTTCTCGTGCCGTTCTAAACTTCAGTCGCCGACTTTTTGCCTAAACGGCGCCAAAATTCTTAGTGACGCTCTACTTGCGTCGTCCGACCGCTCACCGTCTCACCGTCCACTCGTCGCCTCTCGTACAGTCACACCAACTTCCACTATTTTTTGAACTTGTAGTGGTTGCTTCTTGTGAAATTGAGTTTGTATATGTATTACACGTTAATGCATGCAATTTTAACAAATTTCTGTTCACTTGCGAACTTCACACACACACACAAATTTCACTTATTGTCTTGGGCCAGAAATCTCGGTTGAGCCCCCAGTTTGTAGGATTTTACTTTATCCCGGTTTATTTATTACAATATTATTAAAGGATGTGATTTCCATGTTAAGTCTTATATTATTAACAATGTTTCTTTGTGTTAAGAATACATACATATGTATATTTTATATTATTTAAATGGCCTTAGTGATAATTTGGGTGCGCGATGTGATCGAGGCGAGAGTACGATTGCGAGTGCTTTCTGAATCAACGCTTCTCTTTATTTGCCCATGAGTGATTCGACCAGATAGGTACGGCCGCTGCGTGTCGTTCTGTCTCGCTCACTAGCTACTGCCCGATTGCCATGATTATGCCCGCCTGACACTTCATTTCCAACATATATATGGTCGAAATTGTGTTATTGGCCAATGTATTGCTGCTAATTCTTGTTCTGTAGTACTCATATTGCTTTCACCTTTAGTGAATCGTCCTATAGTTTTAATTTAAAACTGCTCGACATTCGTGTTTGCTTGCATCCGCAATTATGCAAAATTCTTTGCTAAAATCTGGGTTCTGTAGTAAATTTGTTTCAACGAGTTTCTTTTTTAGATAGTGGAATGCTTTTTCACACTCTGTTTTCCATTCAAATGGGATATTCTTTTTACAAAATCTCGTTATGTGCAGTGAATATTCGGTTTGAAGTTTTTTATAAAACGTCTATAGTAATTGCAAAATGCAACGAATCTTCTACCGCTGTCTGGGTCCGTAGGGACTAGTTAAATATTGATGACGTCAAATTTATCTGTCTGTGCACCTGTGACCTAAAAATGTCACTTCGTGCATGAAAAATGAATATTTTTCTGGATGTAATTTGAGATTGTGTTTTCTACACAGTTTGAAAACATCTGTTAAATTTTTTATCATTTGTTGTTCAGAACAACATATAAAGGAAGGATTGCGAAGGCTCAAGGCCTGAGAATGCTATTGTCATCATTCTCTGAAATGAATTAGGCGCTATTTTAAAACTAAATGGTAATCGCGTAAAGCGATATGAAACATTGCTTGTTGAAAAAGACGTAATATTTCTTGAGTTTTCCTTAAGTTCATTTTAGTAGAAAGCTGACATTAAATCAAGGCATAAAAAATATTTAGCTCGACTCAATTGATCAAGAATATCGTCAATTCTGGGGAGTGGAAACTTATCTGATAGCAATTTTTTATTTATTTGGCGATAATCAATTACTAATCTCCATTTTTTCTCGTTATTACCCGGAAGTGATTTCTTTGGGACTAATAAGAGTAGGTACGGTGAAACATACGGTTCAACGATAATTTGTTCAATTAACTTTCTAACTTGATTTCAAGCTTGATTTCTTCGATTTGGCTATGCGGTTTTTTTAGACAATGGTGGAAAGTTTTTTTTATACCATACACCCATAGGGTGAAATGGTATATTAAAGTCGCCAAAATGTATGTAACAGGCAGAAGAAAGCATCTCCAACCCCACAAAGTATATATATTCTTGATCAGGATCCGTCCGTCTGTCCGTATGAACACCTAGATCTCGGAGACTATAAGAGCTAGAGCCACCAAATTTTTTATGTAGACTCGTGTAGTATGTAGAGTGATCAAGTTTATTTCAAATTTTTGCCACGCCCCTTTCCGCCCCCGCAATTTAAAAAAAGCGTTTATCTCAAAAACTATTCTAGCTAGGGACACCATATTTGGTATGTATATTCGCTTAGTAAATGCACACATTTTGTATGTATAAAAATTTTGCCACGCCCTTTTCCGCCCCCGTAATTTGAAAAACTTGATTATCTCCCGTATTTTTTTACCTTATGCAATCAAATTTGGCACACTTAAATTTAATACTAATATCTAGCAAAATACCAAATTTGATCAAAATGGGATAAAAAACAGTTGAGTTATGCATATAAACGTTTTTCCATAAGGCCGGAGTTGGCCGTTAGCTGGTGGGGGCGCTAGGGTGCTCGTATGATTGAGTAAGCGAGATACTAAGATATGCTTTTAAGAAGCATGTGAAAATGCTTGAAATATTTGCTTTACTGGTGTATGGTATACCAAAGTCGGCGAGACGACTTACATACTTCATTTAATTTATCATTTTCTATTTTCTTGTGGTTTTTAATCCACCTCGTAGCTCGAATGTGAATCGAATTTTATGTTATCGATGCCTACCATTTGGCAGGTATCTGTTGTATTTAGGAATCGGACAAAACATTTTGTGCTGTTGCAATCGTGTTTGCGATATAAACACCCGTTTTAATTTCCTGATTGGGAATTAAAATGTTTTCTTCTGCTGAAGACGACTCTATTTTGTGTATCACTTGAGATCTTGCTAGTAGAAGCGTTGAATCAGTACCAGAACTAAAATTTATTGCACATAGATAGGATACGTTAGATGTTGTGGTCTGATAATTAAGCAAACCTCGGAACTATTGTAATATAATTGGCAATTAAATCTTTTCATGAAATCTAGTCTTATTATTCTATCGCAGGGGATTGCGAAATCTGCATTTGTCTGTTTGGAGTTCAATTGAGGCTAATCCTTTGAATTTTAGTGCTCCTTCTCCTATGCCTCGAATATCTCTAATTCTATTGATATGGATGTCATGAAAGACATCAGAATTTTCTTTTATAATTGAAATAAATGCAACTGTATCAATCAAAAAAGTTAAATTTTTATTTTTGTGTGTATTTTGGGTGTATCTGGACATTGGTGTTGTTATAACCATTCTGTTGGTTATTTGGGTCCACAGCCGCGTCTTCGGTGGCGTGAATAATTTCTACCTCGTTGGGCTCTGTGGGTATCGTTATTGTTCCAATTCGAGTTGTTTCTTTGAATGTTATCTGATGTCGCTTAAATACCAATGTTGCTTTTTCCTTGCAATCATTGTAGAAGGATAGAGCTGCTGTTTGATGGTATTTGGAAAGGCTATTGTAATGGGTCTTTAAAAGAAGCCTAATTTTTTCTAAATAGGTTTTTATAATTTTTGTGTGCTTTTCTATGGTGCCCTCTGATGTATTTCTATCCTGGGAAAGACACTTGATTGATTTATGGATTTCTTGTTTAATTTCACGAGCTTCATTTAGAATATGTTTCCACTCTGTCATAATGGGAAAATCTCTACTTTGTCAAGGTCATTGGCTCGATCTATATATCTTTTCTTTACGTTTTGTATATGGAGAAAAATTTCTTCCCATTCCTTGCTTAAAGATATTCCCTTTTATATTTCTACCTCCTCATCTGAATCTCCTATAACAAGAGTTTCTATACCTGCTTGAAAGATATTATGTACCCATTCGGGCACATCCTTATATTTAGGTTTCCTCGACAATAGTCTACTATATGCTATTTTGATGGATTGTTCCATAAGCTAAACAATATACTTGTTGAACTTGCAATTGTTGGCTATCCAGTACCTAATTTCCTTGTATTTGTAATTTGTTTTACGTGAGTGTATCAGGAAATCAAAAAAGCAATGTACTTTTGGAGATATTTTCTTTCTATCTCGCTCATATTGTTTACTATATATTTAGCAACTGCCTGCTACATTTAAAAAGCAGCATACATAAGCGACTGTGAGAATGAAACTCATCTGTACCCTAGAACTTCCTTGAACTTGGAAATCTTCTCCCGTTATGTCAAGGTAAGCTAACCTAATTTGTACCAACTTTATAGAGCCTTGATGATTGAATTTTATTTATAACGTATGCAGTGGAGTACACTGATTTTGTTTCAATTAACCCCATTGCAATGCATTGTGGGTATAACGGATATATCCTCAAATTTACTTATGCTATTATCGAAGAACATACGTATGGCATTTGTTTTTTGTTTATTAAAATTATTAAAATTACGGCCTGACTGACCTCAAATGGTCCTATATAAGACAATTTTAATTTAATACCAGAGGGCCGGGGCTAACTTTGACCGCGTCAAAGTGTGTATACCCTTGCAAGTTTTTTGTGTAAAAGGTCTAATGTTTACGAAAGAACGGCTTGGTTAATAACGAAGATATTGATCAAAGTCACTGTTCACCAGCGATTGTTGCTATGGGAGCTATATGATATAGTTGCCCGATCTGTATAAAATTTGACACACCCATTAATAGTTATGCTAAACTGAGAAATAAAAATTTGTATGACAAAAGTAACGAAGTTATTGACAAAAGTCACTGTTTTCGATCGGTCGGTCCTGTGGGACCTATATGATAAAGTCACCCGATCTTGATCAAATTTGTCACAGTCGTTTATATGTGTAATAAATTTATAAATATTTAATTTCACGACGATAGCTCAAAAAATAACGAAGTTATTGAGAATCCGGCTGACTCCAAGATATACAACCTGTGCACTTTATACAAGCCTACATGCAGCTCTGTAGCTCCTACGGTCTAGAAGGAGTTTGTGCTGATCTAGACGGACGGACGGACAGACGGAAAGACGGACGAACATGGCTATTTGAACTCGTCTCGTCGGGCTGATCAAGAATATATATACTTTATATGGTCGGAGATGCTTCCTTCTATGCGTTGCACACTTCTGACCAAAATTAATATACCCTTTTTGCAAGGGTATAAAAATTAAATGTATACTTGAATTGTGAGCCAACCACATACTCTAACAACTTTTCCACGTCTCTGGCTCATTGTGCAAGACACAGTTGAGATAATTTTTTTTTTATCTTCACGAACAATTTATGTTTATATTGTATTTGTTTTTTAACAATGATACTATTGTTTCCGAATTAAAAGCTGCTTCGTTGTCGCAGTATATTGTTTTTGTTGCAGGAAAAAAATTAATTATTTGAATAATGGTCATTTTTAGATCTATTACCGTTCGCGATTAAATTGGTTGCACGATGGCGAACTTAGAAAATTTGTCTATGGAGGTGAGAAAAAGTTTCTTATCTGTTGAGAAGATGTCAATATGCAGTATTCCGCCAGCATATGAGGGAATTGGCGAGGCTCCAAGCTTCTGTTTTTGCGGATGCCTATCGTATTTTGCTTTGGTTCAAATCAATTTGTGACAATTTCCTTTTTCCAATTTATACATATTAGGAAAATAGTCACGAAGGACTTGTTTAACATTCTCCTCTGTAACGCGATGTGCGTTATTGTGTTCAGTTGTTACAATTTTCTCTTGCTCATTTTTGTCAGTAACGTCTGACACATAAATTTTGCAATGCACACTGGGCTGAATTGCCATCTAATTCAAACGCATATGGATTTATATCATCTATTTCTGAGTCGGAGTCATCATTTGGTTTTTTGTCTTTCCCCCATACAGTTAATAAACCTACAAAAATGGCGGACGCTGCTCCAGCCCGTGGTGGGTTCCAAGGTGGTTTTGGCTCTCGTGGTGGCCGTGGAGGACGGGGTCGTGGTCGCGGACGTGGCGCCCGTGGACGTGGTGGCATGGAGGATTCCAAGGAATGGGCCCCAGTTACCAAATTGGGCCGTTTGGTGATGCCAAGATCAAGTTTTTCGAGGAGATTTATCTTTACTCGTTGCCCATCAAAGAGTTTGAGATCACCGATTTCTTCTTGGTCTCATCTCTGCGCATTGAAGTTTTGAAGATTATGCCTGTGCAGAAGCAGACTCGTGCTGGTCAGCGTACTCGTTTCAAGGCTTTTGTGGCCATTGGTGATAACAACGGACATATTGGCTTGGGTGTTAAGTGCAGCAACAAAGTTGCCACCGCCATTCGGGGTGCCATTATCTTGGCCAAATTGTCTGTTGTGCCTGTGCATCGTGGTTACTGGGGTATCAAGATTGGTAAACCCCATACCGTGCCCTGCAAAGTCACTGGCAAGTGTGGTTCCGTCTCCGTGCGCCGTATTCCCGCTCCCCGCGGTACTGGCATTGTCTCGGCTCCCGTTCCCAAGAAGCTGTTGACCATGGCTGGTATTGAAGATTGTTATACATCGGCTCGTGGCTCCACCGGCACTTTAAGTAACTTTGCCAAGGCCACTTATGCGGCCATTGCCAAGACCTATGCCTATCTGACTCCAGATTTATGGAAGGAAATGCCATTGGGCGCTACCCCATACCAGGCATAATCTGACTTCTTGTCCAAGACCGAGCCAGATTCATTTAGTCGGCTACAAGCTGATCTTAAAAACTTTCAATCCTGGTGTCAGTTTAATCTACTAAATCTTAACACTACCAAATGTAAGGTAATGACTTTTTTTCGTAACTCTCCTCAACTGGTCACTTATTTTCTAAACAATAGTCCTTTAGGTCGTCTAAATAATACGAATGGGCGTACTTATGGACCATAAGTTAAATTTTAACACCCATATTTCCACAAAGGCCATGAGTGTCCTGGGTTTCATTGAATCGCCTCGCAAGCTGTGGAGATTCAACCTTCACCAAGTCGAACAGATTTAATTTGCACACACCGGGTTTTATTTTCATCAGCTTTATTGTATATATTAGTTTATTAGCTTAGTAGTAAAATTATAATTTACTTCACAATGTTTCTCTTTATTTTTTGATTTCACTGCTCACAATTCGAGACGCAACTTTACCGGCTCACTCTATTCGACTGACTCTCTCTTCGAACTGACTGACCACTCCTCACCATCGTATATCGTTTTTAATCGATATTACATCGATACCCGTTCTCACTCGAAATCACCTCTACCATACCGTGATCCTACATTCGGCCATCCGACCTCCACATTCGCCCCGAATGATGGACACCATTTTTCATATACTCTGCCACGGTGGTAGTACCTTTCGGACCTTCTCCATCTCCTACTTTCTCAACCGCATAGCGACCATGCCTCATTTTCCGAACAACCCGATAAGGTCCCAAATATTTGCCCTTGAGCTTAAGGCCAGAACCAAACTTCGTCCGCTTGACAGCCACCAACACGTCAACCTCATATTGACTTGCAGATTTTCGACATTTATTAAACGTTTTACGGTTCTCTTCTTGCATTTGACTTATGTTCATTTTCGCTGTGTCACGTATTTCGGACTTATTGTTTTGTAACTCGATTAATAACTCTTCTTCCAACATGCTCTTTAGTTCTAAATCGTAGCTAGTCCTCATCTCAGTACCAGTTAATATCTTAAAGGGTGATATTTTCGTGCTTCTAGGTGGTGACGAGTTTATAAACTGTTGCACCCTACCTACGTGCTTATACCATACTCCGGGATCATTGGCACACAGTTTCGTCAACAATGCTATAACAATCCGATTAACTCGCTCTACTTGCCTGTTTCCTCTCGGAACTCCTATCGCGATCACTAAATGTTGTTTCTTTTGCGACTCGCAGTACTCTTTAAAAATGTGAGACGTAAAAGCGCTACCTCGATATCTAACGATCCTCTTTGGATTTCCGAACAACTCAGACTGTTTCTGCAATCTCTCAACAACCTCTTCCGAACCTGTACTTTTCGTCGGATATAACCATACGTATTTCGAGAAAGCATCGACTACTACCAATATGTGGTTATATCGTTTCTCGGTTAACTCCATCGGCCCGACATGGTCTACATGAAAAGTCACTAAGGGCTTATCTCCTTTATCAATAACATTCAAGAAACCTTCCTTTCGACCCTGTTTCGACTCGCTCACGATACATTCCATACACGACCTCACTACTACCTCTACTTTGCTCAACAGACCAGGTATATAATACTCTCTTTCCACTAGATCAACCGTTTTTTTAACTCCGAAGTGCCCTTGTCGATGAGCAACCAATATTATCTCTTGCTCCATGCTAGTAGGTATTACAATAAGCTCCTTAACGGGATCTTTATACAATATTCCGTACTGCACGAAATAGTCGGCGTGCGCTCCCTTTTTTAACACTTTCAGAAAAGTGCTGATCCATTCATCTTTTCTCTGTGCAAATTGTATTTTACTCTTCAAAGAATCTCCTGACAGTAAGCAATGTACTTTACTTAATGCGTCGACTTTTTTCACCTTTTCATCTATTAGGATTTTCTCGCGTACTGAAGGTACATTTTGAGCATTACTATCACGAGCAATAACTTGATTTTCCTCCGCTGCAATATCACTCCTGTGAAACACTAATCCCTTTTTTCCCATAGTAGCATTTACGAAGTCAAATACGTCATTTTCGATTACGCCATCGTGTAACGTATCTCTATCTCTCACAACATGGAAACACATCTTAATAGGAACTCCATCTAAAGCCTTATATATTTTAAAAGATCTTTTAGTGTAAATTTTCTTATTTCCTATTCCAAATAACTCTTTGACGTCTGAACTCAAGGGAACTGGGGCACTGCACTTTCACTGATAGTGGAGACATCACTACCTGTATCGAAAAATGCTGATATAACCTTATTACCAACTTGAATATTTTTGAAAACACGATTACCCAACTTCTGAGTAAGTTGCTGGGCGTTTTTACTATTCGCCTTTAACTCTGCTCCCTGCATGCTACACTGATTCGCCTTATGACCAGGTTGGTTACATTTAAAACACTTAATATCGCTCTCAATTGCAATTTTTTGCTATGTGATTTCTTCCTCCGCACTTGTAGCATCTTGGCTCATTTATAGCAATATCCTGCTGCTTCTTCTCGAATTTTGATCCTCTAGACCATTTTAACTCTTTCTCAGTAGATATTTTCTCGTACACTTGCATGTTTTCTCGTAATTCTCTAAAATTCCTGGCTTGATACAACACAGTCTTGTTTTGCTTCGAATCTGGTATACCCTCTATTATATACTCTATAACACTTTCTTCATCTAATGTGCTTTTTTTCGCCAAACTTTTCATTTCATAAAAATATTCGATCAAACTTTCACTCTGTTTTTTCTTTCTATTCTCGAGTAGCCTTTGTACTTGTAAAGCGGACAACTTCTCCGAAAATTCTCTCTCTAAAGCTGACTTTAGACTAATCCAATCGGTAAGACCGTCTTCGCTACTGACAAACAATTTCGCAGCCCCTTTTAACAATTGTCTACTCTAAATGAATTTCTGTAAATCGTTCCATTTGACTGTCTCTGCACAGTTCTCAAAATCTGCAAGCCAATTGTCGACATCTTGCTGCTGGCTGCCATCGAATACAGTTAACGAATCTTGTATATCTCTTAGTGTAAACGCCATTATACTCTGTACCTCTTGTTGATCGTTTACTACTTGTAAGCTACGCTCTAGTGAGTCCTCGTAGAAGGATGTTTCCTCAACTCATGACTCAAAAAAAAATATTAGTCTTACTTGTAACTCTGCCTTGTTTCCCTTAATACTCAAGTTATTTTCTTTCAACTTTTCTTTAAGCTCAGATACCGTAAGTTGCAAGATTTCGTCGTGTAGCATAATTTAAATTCAAACAAATTATACAACAAATTTTGAGTATGTATCTTAAGCTAACGTTAGTGAGTTAAGTTAATTGATATCAATCTACAATGTTATACAAATGTTTTATACTTTGGTTATGGGCCTTTCTTGCTCAGTTAATACTTGCTCTTGTATCTCGACTCTGTTGCCGTCCCTCTCGTAAGCCAAAATCGCTGCGTACGCCTCTGTACTCGATGGTCGCGTCACACACACTTTTGGGGTTGATGCCGCCGTCGGTGTGAGCGTTGCTCTCTGGAAACTCTTTGTCGTCGTTTGTATGAATGCTGCTCTCTGGATACTCTTTGTCGTCGTTTGTATGAATACTGCGCTCTCTGGATACTCTTTGTGTCTTGTCGGCCTCAATAGCGCACTCTCTTGGTGTAACGTCTGCTTGATCGCCGGTCTCTGAATACTCTGTAAGTTTCGCCACTCACCCTTGCGATGGTTGATGCCGTCGTCTGTGTGAGTGCTGCTCTCTTGAACACTCTTTGTGTCTTGCTGCCTCGTCACTGCTCTGCTCTCGATTGTCGCGTCACACACACTCTTGGGGTTGATGCCGCCGTCGGTGTGAGCGTCGCTCTCTCGTCTCGGTTTTGCACTCTCTGTGCCTCGTCGTTCGCACAGTCTGTACGTCGTTGTTCACACTCTCTGTGCCTCGTTGCCTCCTCTCTTAGGTTTTTCTCTTGTTGCCTCTTCGTTTCCTGCTCTTCTCATCGCGTCATGCACACTTCTGGGGATGATGCCGGTGTGAATGTTGCTCTCTCTCGTTCGCACACTCTTTGTGCCTCGTTGTTTGCACACTCAGTGTTGTTGCTCTTGTTGCTACCTCGTTCAGCTTCGCACGATCATGTCGTTGTCTCTCTGGTTCGTTGCCATGTTGCCGTCTCTGTCGCTCTTATGGATTTCTTCTTTGTTTTTCTTACCACATGGCGCCAAAAATTTTCAGTGGACGCTCGATGTGCTTTTTTTTTCGTTTGCCAAGAATCTCTGCTGCTGTCTCACTCTCTCTTGTGTGCGACTTATTCCAAGAATTGACTGAATTTCACAATTTTTCCCATGGATTTAACTTTTTTTGTACAACAATTTGATGACTGATGTACAATAACGGATCTCAGACTGCAACAATTTGATGATTGATGGATAGTCCTACCGTCAAACGTTCTCGGACGAGCCCCCAAGTTGTGGAGCTTCAGCTTTATCCCAGACTTTATTGTTTTTGTTAGTTTATTAGCTTATTGATAAAATTATTAATTACTGCAACAATTTGATGATTGATGGATAGTCCTACCGTCAAACGATTCCTGGACGAGCCCTTGTGGGATTCAGCTTTTTCCCGGACGAGCCTCGCAAGCTGTGGAGATTCAACCTTCACCAATTCGAACAGATTTAATTTGCACACACCGGGTTTTATTTTCATCAGCTTTATTGTATATATTAGTTTATTAGCTTAGTAGTAAAATTATAATTTACTTCACAATGTTTCTCTTTATTTTTTGATTTCACTGCTCACACTTCGAGACGCAACTTTACCGGCTCACTCTATTCGACTGACTCTCTCTTCGAACTGACTGAGCACTCCTCACCATCGTATATCGTTTTTAATCGATATAACATCGATACCCGTTCTCACTCGAAATCACCTCTACCATACCGCGATCCTACATATATACAAATAATCATTTATGCATATGAAACATTCATATTATGCAAATATTTCAGGGTGCAATTTCAGAGCATTCTACCTGCAATCGCGGTTTCTTGCACTTGTCGTTGTTTAGAAATGCATACGATAACAAAAGAGAATGGGAAGTGGGACAAAAAATCTATTTTTAGCAAAAGTAGGTAAAAAGGGTCGACTCGCTACCTAAATGTCAAGATTTTCGCGAATCTGCGGTCCACTTTTTAGTCGTAATTCAATTCAATTTGTGTGAAACGGTTTTCTATCGCATTTCTAATATTTTTGCTTTCATCACATGCAATTTGCGCAGTGTAAAGCAACTTACGCACACAAGCAAGCGCACACATACAATTACATCTTTTCAGCGCTCTCTTTGTGCCGGGCCCTGATCTATATTAAGTGACTCCATAGAGCAGGACGACTATAGTTGGGTGAGCTGTATAATTATTGTCTTGATTGTGAGTTACATTGCTTGCACGACGAAACCAGACCGGTGGCAGAAATATTGACGAAATACGACGGGCAGAAGGCAGATTTCGCCTCGGCTAGAACAATTAGAGAAGTTCCGAACACAGATGGGCGAAGGTCATGGTTAACACTAAAAGATGTGGAGGGAAGCGTTTCCGAGTTTTGCAGTTTAGGTTCGATTGATGCTGTACAATGGACTAGGGAGTGCAGTTACAGCTTTTTGTGTATGCAAAACAATTGTTAAAGTGGGATTGTCGTTTATACGTAAGTAAGAGAGATATTTGTAGTTGGGAGTCACTGAAAGTAGCTTTGAAAAACGAGTTCAGTGTAAAAGTTTTATCAGCAGAAGTTCATAAAAGACTAAGCAATCGACAGTTGAAAAGAGGTGAGAATTTGTTTGATTTTTTGTATTCGTTAATGGAAATCGCAAAGCCGATCGATTTGGATGACGAAAGTTTAATCGAGTATTTCGTAGAAGGTATACCAGACATGAGAGCAATTATTTGCCTTATGGCATTATTGTATCAAGCCAAAACAGTGGATGCGTTGAAAGTTCAAATAGAGACCTACTTAAAATCCTATGATCCAGGGAAGTCGTCAAAAAATACAACATTGGATTCATCTCTTCAGAAACAATTGATACAGGAAGAAGGAATTTGAGTCTCATACGTAAAAGCTTGTTTGTCGAACTTGGAGTTGTGTCATTAACAGGATATTCGAAGAGCATTGGTGGAAGTCATGAAAAGAAAGAGTTTAAAAAATTGCAAATGGTAGCGCTTAAGCGTTTAAGTGGCCTCGGAAATTTAACTTGGGAGCCAGAGCATCTGCGGCAGTGGCTGGGCAGAGAAAAAGGTAATTTTTTGGATTCGATGCACAAAAAATTTGTGTGTCTCGACCTTTTTTGGGTCGATCGAGCGATTGTCCTCGAACTTGAAATATTGTTAAAGGACCCCAATCAAAAACTTATTGTCATTCCCTCACAGATGGAAAGGGAAACAATACAGATTGCACACAAACAGGGACATTTTGGAGCTAGAAAGACTCAGGATATCGTAGAAAAATCGTATTATATTCCAAAACTAAAAGAAAAGGTAGCCCGTGTTGTTTAGTGCTGCGTGGAATGTCTTATTGTTAATGCCAAAACCGGTAAAAAGGAAGGATATTTGATGCCAATAAGCAAAGGAGATCCGCCATTGATGACATATCACATTGATCACGTTGGCCCGATGGAAGTCACAACAAAGCGTTACAATTATATACTTGTTATTGTTGATGGGATCTCTAAGTTTGTATGTATCCGACTCGTGGAACAGCAGTCGATGAAATACTTAGTTGTCTTGAAAACCAAGCCTTCATTTTTGGTAATCCGGTGAGAATAATTTCAGACAGGTGAGCAGAATTCACATCCAATGCATTTAAGGAATATTGTAACAGACAGGATATACAGCACTAACTGTAGCAATACGCGGCAACGGCCAAGTAGAAAGGATGCATAAGATAATAGTTCCAATGATTTCAAAGTTAAGCCAAGAGAATGTTGGAAACTGGTACAAGTATGTAGGTCGTGTGAAACAACTTGTTAATAATACTGCTCCAAGAAGTACAAGAGTTCCACCTTTTAAAATTTTGGCAGGAATAGAGATGCGTAGTTCTGATGATCCCGAAATAAGAAAGCTGATAACCAATTCGTTAATAGAAGATGGTCGTGATGACATTAGAGGGGAGGCTCGAAAGAATATTAATGAAATACATCAGGAAATGAAAATGACGTTTGACAAAAACAGGAAATGGGAAACAAAATACAATTTAAACGAGTTAGTGGCGATTAAACTTAAGCAGTATGGGACAGGTCTAAAATTGGGAGGTAAATACTTAGGCCCATATAAAGTCACGAAGGTCAATAAGCACCGTCGATACGACGTTGAGAAAGTTGGCGATGCCGAAGGACCTTGTAACACCTCAACAGTGGCTGAGTTCATGAGGCCTTGGCTAGGATTGTAGTATATACTTACCAAAAATCATTCAACACAAAGAGCTCAACTTGTAACACTTTGTTGCAATTATAAACAATTAAACATATACGCACTAAAATATAATTGTGCACTTTAATATGTTTATATGTATACATTGATATATGCACATAAACATATTCACATAAATATACAGATAAGCATGAAATGTATTTACATTTGTATATGCATGAGCTAGAGCCAGGCCAGCATGTGAACGCTGACCAAGACTGACTTTAATGCAGGCGCTCCAACAATATGTTAGTGGGATTTTACTTTATCCCGGTTTATTTATGTAGGAAATAAAGTGTCAGGCGGGCATAATCATGGCAATCGGGCAGTAGCTAGTGAGCGAGACAGAACGACACGCAGCGGCCGTACCTATCTGGTTGACTCACTCATTGGCAAATAAAGAGAAGCGTTGATTCAAAAAAACACTCGCAATCCTACTCTCGCCTCGATCACATCGCGCATCCAAATTATCACAAGGGCCATTTAAATAATATAGAATATATGTATTCTTAACACAAAGAAACATTCTTAATAAAATAAGACTAAATAAGGAAATCACATCCTTTAATAATATTGAAATAAATAAACCGGGATAAAGTAAAATCTCAGAAACTGGGGGCTCAACCGAGATTTCTGACCCAAGACAATTCGTGAAATTTGTGTGTGTGTGATGTTCGCAAGTGAACAGAAAATTATTAATATTGCATGCAATACAAATATACAAAATCAAGGTTGTTGGCGAACGAATTTCACAAGAAGCAACCACTACAAGTTTAAAAATTAGTGGAAGTTGGTGTGACTGTACGAGAGGCGACGAGTGGACGGTGAGACGGTGAGCGGTCGCACGACGCAAGTAGAACGTCACTAAGAATTTTGGCGCCGTTTAGGCAAAAAGTCGGCGACTGAAGTTTAGAGCGGCTCGAAAACGGTGGTGACTCGAGAGGAAAAGAGAGAGCAGACAGCAGACACGAAGTTGATGATAACTAGTGTGCACTGTGGAAGCGGAAAACCAAAAGAGAGCAGAGAGCGCACAACACAAACCGTTACAAGAAGCAGACAGCGGGCACGAAGTTGATGATAAACAGTGTTTACTGTGGAAGCAGACATACGGAGAGAGCAGACAGAGAGCACCAAGTTGATGATAACTAGTGTTCACTATGGAAGCGGGAAACCAAAAGAGAGCGGACAACACAAACCGTTACAAGAAGCAGACGACGACGACAAGTCCAAACGAGAAGGCAGCAGACACGAAGTTGAGATAATTGGTGCGGAAGCAGACAAAGAGAGACCAAGAGAACGAACCAGCCCAATGAGTAGCGACAGCAGAGTGAGTGGCAACAGAGAGCGAACCGAACATCTGAACAACTTTATTTCTTATAGGCTTGATCGTGTTGGTCGTCGTGGCGGTGGAGTACTTATTGCTGTCAACTCGAATCTGTGTTCAAGTGTTGTGCCGATTGATCTGCCCTTAGGTGTTGAGTTTATTTGCGTCGAAATTACATGTTCCAACTTTAGCTTATATATTGTTCATATATTCCTCCAGCTTTTGATATAACGACCTATATGCATCATGCTGATGCTTTGCAAACTATTTTTAATCGTCTTAAAGATCGCGATTTCCTTATAGTTTTAGGTGATTTCAACTTGCCTAATATTTCTTGGCTTGTTGATGATAATCTATCTTTCTTAATTCCTTCATCTCAACATGTTTTTCTTAATAGCCTACTTGAATGTCCGCTATATCAGTTGAATTCTTTCCTTAACTCTTCTAAAAGAATCCTTGATCTTGTTTTTGTCTCTGATCCCGAACACAGCCCCTAGTGAAACCTGAAGATCCCTATCACCCTACCATTGAACTTACTATTTCTTACAATTCCGTTACTAATTCATCTCAAATTCTCGTCCAAGATGTTTTCGTAAAACAAATTTCAATCTTCTTAATAGCCTTATTTTCTCTTTTGGTTGGTCGTTTCTATTTGAGTGCTGCGATATAGATCGTGCAGTGAAGTTTTTCTACTCTGCTCTTAATTCTCTAATTGATAAATGCGTTCCTTATGTGAATGTCTCTACCGTCTCCAGCGCGCCAGTCTGGTTCACACGTAGGCTCTCTAATCTCCGTAACATTAAATCGAGATATTTTAAAAGATTTAAAAAAACTGGTTCGCGACTTGACTATGCAAATTACTGTATAGCCAAATCTCAATTTTGTCTTTTAAACACTTAATGCTACAATAATTATAACGTTCGCTGTAAAGTTGAATTTTATAAGAACCCCAAAAGATTTTATAACTTTGTTAATTCCAAAAGACGTTCTAATGTACTACCCTCCACCTTCAGATTTAATGACCAGACTGCTAATAATGATTCAGATATTGCAGATCTGTTTGCTAAATTCTTTCAGTCGACTGATCCTGATAATATACCTAGTTGCATCCTTAAAATGTGTTCGAATTCCCTATCTAAGCCTTTATCTCGGTTATTCTTTATATCAAGTGAGACTTGTACCTTTCCCGATATTTGGAAGGAGTCTTTTATTATTCCGCTTTTTAAAAAGGGTAGCAAATCGGATGTTTCTAACTACCGTGGCATTGCCAAACTTTCGGCAATACCAAAGCTGTTTGTGAAAATTATTACGTCTTCCCTTCAACACCTATCCAGATCCACTATTTCTCCTTGTCAGCATGGATTCATGAAAGCTAACCTTTAGAACCTTTTAGAATTGACTACCCTTGTACACCATGGCTTCCGTAAAAAGTGTCGAACTGATGTTATTTATACTGACTTTAGTAAGGCTTTCGATACGGTTGAATATTCTATGCTTCTCGCGAAACTTGACATAATCGGTTTTTCCCCAAAACTGTTGGCTTGGTTAAAGTCGTATCTTATTGGCAGAACCCACAAGGTGTCTTTTCGTTCGTAGATATCTAAAACTGTTCGAGTTACGTTAGGTGTACCCCAAGGCAGTCATCTGGGCCCCCTGTTATTTATACTGTTTATAAATGATTTTCCTTTGGCCTTGGCTCATTCACCCGTGCTCATGTTTGCGGATGACGTCAAGATTTGTTATTCCTATAATGATCCTTCTTTCCAACAGTACTTGCAATCAGATCTCGATGCGTTCTGTGATTGGTGCCACGTTAATAAATTACACCTTAATGCCTCTAAGTGTTCTTTTATGACTTTCAGTCGTTTGTCTCCGCTCCTAGCTCATTACTCTGTTAAGTCTGTTCTGTTAGATTGTGTACCATCGTTTAAAGACTTAGGCGTGATGTTTGACCCAAAACTTTCATTTAATGTTCATATTTCTTCTATTGTCAATAGAGCATGCAGCCTTCTTGGCTTCATTAAACGTTGGGCCAAAGAATTTGATGATCCCTATGTAACAAAGGTTTTATACACTTCGTTAGTTCGCCCTACTCTAGAATATTGCTCGCCAGTGTGGAATCCTCAATATGATGTTCACCAGCGTAGTATTGAATCGGTACAGAAGCAATTCCTTAAGTTTGCGTTACGCGGTCTTAATTGGGACCCGAGTCTTCGCCTACCTTCTTATTCTAGCAGACTTCTTCTTATTAATCTTCCTTCACTTTACAACCGTAGGCTCGTTTTTGGCATTCTCTTTCTTCATAAACTAGTCAACGGCGAAGTCATTTCTACTAATTTACTAGATACGCTATATTTTGTGTTCCCTCACGTCGGACCAGAAACTTTTTTCCTATTCACCTTAGTAGATGTCTGACTACCTACTCTCTTCATGAACCTTGCAACTCATCCCTGACCACATTGGCCCTCGGGGCATAGCTGGCACCTTATGCAAATAAAACACCTCCACCGGGTCGGGGATGTTTAGTTGTGTATATAGCTAAGCTATCTTTTTCAATTAATTACTATCTGTCTTTAGCTTAAGCTTTTTCGTCGACTGCTGTGTTAGTTGACGTAAATAAATAAATAAATAAATAAATACATTAATATAGCAAACTTGTTAAGCATTATCCCTGTAATTGTGTGAAATAGATCGAGTTGAGATTCTAACTTCGCGTATTGAAGAGCAGATGGGCAAAGATCATGGTACACACTAAAAGATGTTTAGGGAAGCTTTAACCGCTTTAACCGTACAGCGGAGTCAGTTACAGCTTGTTGTGTATGCAAAACAATTGTTAAAGGGAGCTGCATTGTCGTTTATACGTAGTAAGAGAGATATTTGTAGTTTGGAGTCCCTGAAAGCTATGAAAAACGAATTCAGAGTAAAGGTTTTATCAGCAGAAGTTCATAAAAGACTAAGCAATCGACAGTTGAAAAGAGGTGAGAATTTGTTAATGGAAATCGCAAAGCCGATCGATTTGGATGACGAAAGTTTAATCGAGTATTTCGTAGAAGGTATACCAGACATGAAAGCAAATAAGGCATTATTGTATCAAGCCAGAACAGTGGATGCGTTGAAAGTTCAAATAGAGACCTACTTAAAATCCCAAGATCCTAGGAAGTCGTCGAAGAAAACAACATTGGAGTCATCTTTTCACAAGCAAGGTAGAGATAATAGAGAGAAACTTCGATAACAGAGAGAAAAGTTCGATAACAAAAGGTGATCGCAAATGTTTTAAGTGTGGTGATCCTTCACACATGATGAGAGACTGAAAGAGACCAGAAAACGTTTACTTGTTTAAAATGTGGCAAAACAGGCCATCGCTTATTTTAATGTAAGGGAAAAGATACCACCAAAGTTGAAAGCACCAATGTTGTAGATGATAAATTAGTAAAAGCATCAGGTATATTTACTGATTCGGGTTTGAAGTTGAAAGAAGTAACTTTTTTTTTTTTTTTTTTTTTATTGTTTAATATATATTTGTTGAATCTACTCTTAAATTAGAGCCTAACAACAAGTTTGAGATATTTTTCTTAGACTAGTACTTAAGATAAATCCTGGGGATATTGCAGGCGGCCCTAATCACTTGTTATTGGGTTGGTCTGTCATTTCTTTTAGGACGAGTTCTATTATTAGTTCGCGTAAGGGAATTGGCAAGAACATTTGGGTGTGCATCCAGTTTCGCAGAATACTTTAGTTGTTGAGTACCTATTTCTGATTTTATGCTAGGTATATTTAGATCATTTTGAATGTTGTCGTTTCGTATATACCACGGGGCCCCCGTGATTGATCTTAAAATCTTCGACTGCGCTCTTTGTATAATATCGACATTGCTGGTACTTGCATTTCCCCATAGTACGGCTCCGTAAGTCCAGATGGGTTTCAGTACGGAGTTGTATAGGAGGACTTTATACTCCAGACGTAGAGGGGACCGAGCATTGATGATCCAATGTAGGCTACTCGCTTTCAGTTTAAGCTGTGACTTTTTGCTTCGATGTGCTTGCGCCAAGTTAGTCTTCTGTCTAGGTGGATGCCAAGGTAAGTGACATCCACGGCTTGAGGAACTGGTACGTTGTTTAGCATTAGAGCTGGGCAGTTTCTTCTGTTAAGCGTAAATGTAACATGTTTGCATTTCTGCTCGTTGACACGGATACGCCAGGTTGCTAGCCATTCCTCTACCACCTTAAGGTGTTCCTCTAGTTTTGCAGAGGCTTGTATTAGGCATTTGGATCTGCTAAGGATTGCCGTGTCATCGGCAAAAGTGGACGTTGTAAGTCCTAAACTCGTTGGTAGGTCTGCAGTGTACAGCAGGTAGAGCAATGGGCCGAGTACACTGCCTTGCGGTACACCAGCTTTGATTTCAAAATCAGCGGAGACGGAGCCATTACATCTTACAGCGAATTTCCTATTGTAAAGGTAAGATTCCATGAGTTTGTGGGTGTACTGTGGCAGTTTTTGCCGGATTTTGAACATCAGACCCTCCAGCCAAACTCTATCGAAAGCCTGGGCAACGTCGAGAAAGACAGCCGCACAGTATTCTTTTAGTTCGAATGCTGTTCGTATTTCGGATGTTATGCGATTGACTTGTTCAATTGTACCATGTTTTTCGCGGAAGCCAAACTGGTGTGAAGGGATTGTGTTCTCCGATGCCAGAAATGAGTTTAGGCGGATCTGCAGGACCTTTTCAAAAAGCTTCGAAAGACATGGCAGCAAACTAATTGGCCTATAGGATGATGGCTGGGTTTTGTCCTTTCCCACTTTAGGAATCATGATGATAGTGGACTTTAAAGTTGGGTGGGCTTTCCACAGAGGATGTTTAGTGCTGGTTGGACTGAGCTTTTCTATGTATTTCCTTTGAGCCCAGCTTTCCTCTTGTCTTAACGCCTTGGAGAGGTTGCGATGAGCTTGCCTTAGGCGAAGTTTTGCTGCTGGTGATCGAGTAATCTGCCATTCTCTTCTTAGACGTCGTTTTTCCGTTACTAATTGTTCTATCCGCCGGATCGTAGGCCTGTCAACAGGTTTGGTGTAAGAAGAGGTATGTGGAGTAGATACTCTTGCTGCAGCTCCCATCATCGACTCAAGTGCAGAGACGCACATATCAATGTCCTCTGCAGCATCCAGTTTCGGCGAACAGTCAATGTGGGCACTCATGAACATTTTAAATTTAAGCCAATTTGTTTTGTTGTTTGTAAGCCTATATGGGCGATCAAGTACTTGAGGTCTTGTTAATAATGTGAATAGCACTGGAGAGTGATCGGAAGTTAAATCTAGCAGTGTTTCCGCAGTGATCCGATTACGTGGAATCCTCTTGGTTACTGCGAAATCAATCAAGTCAGGCACTTTCTGTGGATCTGTGGGCCAATAAGTAGGCCTACCCGGTGAGACGCAATCCATCTTATTGAGAGGGTTGACTATTGTGTTGTACAACTGCTTTCCTTTAGGATTTACCAGGCGAGATCCCCAGTGCGTATGTTTGGCGTTATAGTCCCCTGCTGCAATGAAGCGATCTCCGAGTGTGTTAAAGAATCGGTAAATTCCTTTTCAGAGATTGAGAAGCGTGGTGGGCAGTACAGGGCGACCAATGTAGTGTTGCCGCAGCTGGTTTGGACGGTTATAGCAGTTGCTTGTAGGTGCTGTGTTTCAAATCTGTTGAGAAACGAGTGTTTTATACGGTTTTTGATTAGGATACCGGTCCCGCCATGAGCTTTTCCGTCTGGATGGTTTGTTGCGTAGAAGGTATATTTTGGTATTGAAAATTATTTTTTGATGTTAAATGTGTTTCCGAAATCAGCAAAACGTCGATTTCACTTGAGTCTAGGAATAGTTGCAGTTCATTTTTGTGCTTGGAGATGACGTTAGCATTCCAAAGACATCGTCATAAAAGTGGTCATGTTTTGATTGAGTGAGATCAATAGGGCCTCTAGACCACTTGGAGTTTGCTGGCCAAGCTCTGGTGCGCTAGGTTGCGGATTCTGTAGATGGCGGAGTGACGGGGTCTCTTTCGCGGGCTCCGTCTGTCCAGTTCGGAGCACACTAGCGAAGAATACACTAGGACTGGTTGTAGCAGTCATGTTGGATGATCTAGCAGCCTTGGCGAAGAAGACCTCCGGTGTAGTTTTGGAGGCGTTGAAGATGATTTTTGGTCCAGCTGGGGTTTGCGCCCGTTTAGGTGTGATTTAAGATCCTTAAAGACAGGACATCCTCTGTAGTTGGCCGTGTGGTTCCCTCCACAGTTGCTGCATAGTCTTAGTGCGACGTTGTTTCTGTCCTTGGTGCAAATTCCATCTTCATGATGTTCGCCGCAGCCAACACACACTGACCTAAGATTGCAATTGTTAGAGGTGTGGTTGTATTCCTGGCAGTTTTTACACTGCGGTGGTTGGCGTCTCTTATGGGGCTCCTCTACGGTGATTCTTCTGTGCAATAGAAGCTGTAGGTTGTAGATCGGGTGCACTTCATTTGGCTTCGACCGCTTTGCATCTGGTTGGAGCTCGATTTTAAAGAGCGGCTGTGCGACTTTGTTCCTGTTGATGATGTTGACAACGGACTTGACCGCAAACCCTTTTTTGACCAACGCGTCTGCTATTTCTTGAGTAGGGACCGATTGCTCAATCCCCTTTAACACAACCTGGAGCCCTTTACTGCTTTTTAGTTGGTAGGTATAGAAGTTGATGTTAGCATTACGGAGGTACTTTTCGATGTTGCGGAAATTGTCCTCAGTTTGGGCTTGACATTTAATTTCTTTAATGTTACCCCTATTGAGAGGGTTACAACAAAGTTATTTGCCCCTACTGTTTCTACTAGCTTCGAAATCAGGGCGCTGCAGTTGGCTCCACGGATGTATAAAGGGGGTGGTCTAGCCGATTTAACTTTATCTACAGCGCCGGCTTGATCGTCTTGCTGATCGGCAAGAATTTTAAAACGATTCCCGCTAAGGGGTGCTACTCGTTCATTTGTTTGGTTATTTTCGGCGTATTGCCACTTTTTTCTTTGCGGGCTTAGCTTCCGCTTAGTTATTTTAATAAATCTGTCCATTCCAGTTTGGACAGAAGTCGTTGGGTTTACTATTGTGGCTGACTCTGGGCGACTTGTCGTTGACGGCTTGAGGCAGGTCAATACTTCGGCAGACGTTGCAGTAGTTGCTGTCAACGAGCTGACGGTGCTGGTTGCTGTCAACGAGCTAACGGTGCTGGTTGGTGCAATCGGTGACCCAGTTATCGATATTGATGGAGAAGCACACTGCTCTCTCCACGGTAAGTTGCTGTTAATTGCTGAGTGGCTGGCACTTTCGGTGTTATTGCTTACGTTAGCATTCGGTGGGTCGGCTACACCACCGAAAAGTACGCGTTGTTGCGTTGGACCGAGAGTCGACGCTCACGTTGTTGTTGTACAATTAGTTCTTGTAGCTGTTGTTGGTGGGATCGAGAGAGCTTGGGCCCGAATTGGTGGACATGGCTTTTGTAAAAATTACGCACTTTGTTGTTGCAACTTAGTATTTATTGCTATTAGAGCAATCTAATAGCAATATGATTGTAAATAGGCGTCTCTGAGGCGACTGAGAGCCCTACACAACTTTTTGCAAACGCAGACCTTTTTTTTTTTTTTTTTACACTCAATTTTTGCGGAGTGCATTAAAAAACACGTCTGCACACGGCGGCACTTGAATTGGAATGTAATGTTGAATGGAAGTAACTTATAAATTGATTAAGTTCAACGTTCTAATTGATACAGGAGCAAATTTGAGTCTTATATGTAAAAGCGTGTTTGTTGAACTTGGAATTAAGTCATTAACAGGATATTCGAAGAGCCTTACAGGCATTGGTGGAAGTCATGTGATGACCTTTGGTAGTTTTAGGATAAGTGTCAAGATAGATGGCATTGAGATGGAAGTCGAGTTTCATATCGTTCCTGATGAAGACATGGCATATGAGGCAATTTTGGGTAGAACCATATTAGATCACGTCGATTTGGTTGTTACAAAGAAACGTACAAAGTTTGTGAGCATTAAGAGAAAAGAATCTCTGTGTAACGCGAATAAATCTTGTGCTGAGTTGTTTAAGGAATTTGAAAGTATGTGTATGCACAGTGCAGAACAGAATAAAGGGGAAATCAAGAGTGACTTGTCACATATCAGTGCAGAAATCGCTAGTGAAGTCAAGAAGTTGATTAAAAGTTACAAACCTATTAGAAATGAAGATTGTACTAACGGATGAGTTGCCAGTTTATCAGCATCCAAGGCGTCTAGCAGAGTCTGATGAGAAAATTGTTGATAGTCCAGTACAAGAATGGTTGGAGGAGAAGATAATAAGGCCAAGTTTTTCCGAATATGCTTCGCCTGTTATACTTGCAACAAAAAGAATGGGAAAAAGCGTCTATCCTGCGATTACAGGAAGCTAAATGAGAAAGTAAGTCCGAGATAATTTTCATATGCCACAGATGGATACCGTATTAGAAAAACTTCAAAGTGCGTAGTATAAACACACTACTCTAGATGTAACAAACGGGTTTTTCCATGTTCCTGTCCTGTTGAGGAAAAATCTCAGAAGTACATAGCATTCGTAACTCAGAATGGTCAGTATGAATTCCTATATGTACCATTCGGAATTTCCAACTCTCCAGCAGTTTTTACAAGATTTATAATAGCAGCAATGAGAGAATCAGTGTAGAATGGAGATGCAGTGGTGTATATGGACGATTTAATTATACCAAGTGTTAGCGCGAATGATGGTCTAATTAAACTTAAAAGGGTGTTGAAGATAGCTACGGAAAATGGGTTGAGAATAAACTGGGAGAAATTTCAGATACTGCAGAGTAAAGTAAATTTTTTGGGCTATATAGTTGAAAATGGAAGTATTAAGCCAAGTAAGGAGAAGACTGATGCCGTTTCAAGATTCCCGATCCCACATGATAAGAAGTCAGTTCAAAGATTTTTGGGATTAACATCTATTTCCGTAGATTTATCGAAGGATACGCAGTAACAGCTAAGCCCTTGACGGACATTTTGCGAAAAGACAAAAAGTTGAGTTTAAAGAATTGCAAATGGTAGCGTTTAAGCAATTGAAGTTAGCATTGATCAAAGGTCCCGTTTTAAAGTTATACAATCCTAAGCTAGAGACTGAGATTCACACTGATGCCCCGAAACACGGTTTCGTAGCTGCACTTTTACAGAATGATTCAGAAGATAATTTATTTCATCCGGTACAATATATGAGTCGGAAAACTAAATCTTGCGAAGTGGAGTATAATTCATATGAACTTGAGGTTTTAGCAGTTATTGGAGCCTTAATAAAGTGGCGTGTGTATGTGCTAGGATTGAGTTTTAGGATTGTTACAGATTGTAATGCGTTCACGATGACAATGAAAAAGAAAGAGGTTCCGTTACGTGTAGCACGTTGGCCATGTACCTACAAGATTCCGATTATCAGACTGAACATCGTTCAGGTTCAAAGATGCGGCATGTGAATGCTTTGAGACGTTTATCTTGTTTTCTGCTAACCGACACCATAACCCATAGATTGAGGGAAGCACAGTTGTCAGATGATTGGACTAAATTGATCAGGAGTTTAGTTCAGGAGAAGGGATATGAAGATTTCTACATTGAAAATGAAATATGGTTAAAAGACCCCAATCAAGAACTTATTGTCGTTATTGTCGAAAAAGAAATAATACAGATTGCACACATATCGTTGAAAATCGTATTATATTCCAAAATTAAAGAAAAGGTAGCCCGTGTTGTTGAGTGTTGCGTGGAATGTCTTTTTGTTAATGCCAAAACCGGTAAAAAGGAAGGATATTTGATGCCAATAAGCAAAGGAGATCAGCCATTGATGACATATCACATTGATCACGTTGGCCCGATGGAAGTCACAACAAAGCGTTACAATCATATACTTGTTATTGTTGATGGGTTCTCTAAGTTTGTATGGTTGTATCCGACTCGTGGAACAGGAGTCGATGAAGTACTTAGTTGTGTTGAAAAGCAAGCCATAATTTTTGGTAACCCGGTGAGAATCATTTCTGACAGGGGAGCAGCTTTCACATCCAATGCGCTTAATAATACTGCTCCAAGAAGTACAAGAGTTCCACCTTTTAAAATTTTGGCAGGAATAGAGATGCGTAGTTCTGATGATCCCGAAATAAGAAAGCTGATAACCAATTCGTTAATAGAAGATGGTCGTGATGACATTAGAGGGGAGGCTCGAAAGAATATTAATGAAATACATCAGGAAATGAAAATGACGTTTGACAAAAACAGGAAATGGGAAAGAAAATACAATTTAAACGAGTTAGTGGCGATTAAACGTACGCAGTATGGGACAGGTCTAAAGTTAAGAGTTGACCATATAAAGTCATGAAGGTGAATAGGCACGGTCGATACGACGTTGAGAAAGTTGGCGATGTTGAAGGACCTTGTAAGACCTCACCAGTGGCTGAGTTCATGAGGCCTTGGCTAGGATTGTAGTATATACTTACCAAAAATCATTCAACACAAAGAGCTCAACTTGTAACACTTTGTTGCAATTATAAACAATTAAACATATACGCACTAAAATATAATTGTGCACTTTAATATGTTTATATGTATACATTGATATATGCACATAAACATATCACATAAATATACAGATAAGCATGAAATGTATTTACATTTGTATATGCATGAGCTAGAGCCAGGCCAGCATGTGAACGCTGACCAAGGCTGACTTTAATGCAGGCGCTCCAACAATATGTTAGTGGGATTTTACTTTATCCCGGTTTATTTATGTAGGAAATAAAGTGTCAGGCGGGCATAATTATGGCAATCGGGCAGTACTAGTGAGCGAGACAGAACGACACGCAGCGGCCGTACCTATCTGGTTGACTCACTCATTGGCAAATAAAGAGAAGCGTTGAACACAGCAGCGAATGAAAACAACTTAATTTTTAATGCAACAACAACAAGAAACAGCATACTTAACGAAGTCACCGTTTAAACAACCAAACCGCAACAACAAAAACCAACTACATCAACTACAATAACAAAAAAAACAAAAAATAAATAAAAAGAAAAACAAACCACGAATGAACAACGGCAAAAATATTCCTTTGCGGAATCTGCTACTATCGTGTAAAATCTGGGTGTGCGATGTGATAGAGGCGAGAGTACGAATGCAAGTTGTGAGGAACATATATTGACAATAATGTCCCACACAACAACACGTAAAATCAGTACAATGTAAAAAGAAGGATGCATGATGCCCGGCAACATGTTGCC
>NW_025814307.1:0-40996 GCF_018902025.1 Drosophila willistoni | reverse complement strand
GGGTCGGCCAGGATCAGGGTGGCGAATTTCTCCCGAACCGGCCGCCGCCACTTCCGGATGGAGTGCGGAATGAGCAAGTCTCTCCGACCGGAATATAACGTTCCGTCGGAACGTTCGTCGACCTCGACTCGAGGACGGCCGTACAGGCTTGGTCGACCCCGACCTTGGTCACAGCTACCCCAGGGACCGGGCAAAGGAGCGATTGATGCGGCTCTCAGCCGCACACGCATCGAGAAGGACGCGGGTCTCGAAGGATTTCGAGCCATTGCCCAACCGGAGAACTGCGGTTGCAGGACAGTCGTCGTCCTGGCGTGGAGCAGGAGGATAGAGAGATTTCGGGTGCGCCTTCTGGGAAGCGGAGCGGTCGGACGATGATCGGGAACAGGTTGTAGCGGGTGCAGCACGCCCGGAGGGGTGATTGGCTGCGACGCCGGGCGGAGGCACGTTGTCTCGGCGGTTGGTCGGCCATGTGGAGCAGGTATGGTGCCTTTGCCCGCATCGTCGGCAACCATGGCGAGTCCGGCACGCGTCGGATGAATGCTCGTGTGCCAAGCAATTGGGACAATACTTGTTGATCAGCACCGCCCGGAGCCGCTTTTCCCCTCGGAGGTTCAGGAAGCGCTGACACTGCCGGAGTGCATGAACCCCCCACAGACCCGGCATCGGTACACGTTCGTGCCCTGCGGAGCAGCTCGTTTGCTGCGGTGGTGCGCAGACGTGTGGGGGCCATGTCGCTATGAAGGGGGGAGCTGAACGAACTGTAACGAAAGAAATTACGTAGGGGGAGTGGATTAGTCTATGCGCGGGAACGAACAACATGCATGGAGACGAGGACATTCGGAGGGAACATAGAGGGATTGGGAGTCACGATAAGGTTTTAGGCTCAGGACTCCTGCTGTCTTGCACAGAATAAGCTTCGCTACGGGTCTTCGGATAGACCCACGCGCGGTGGTGACATCAGCCACTCGGACGAGACCGTCAGCCCCGGGCAGAGTGCGCTCAATTCGCCCTAAGCGCCACTCGTTGGAGGGGAGATGATCTTCGGACACGATCACGAGGTCGCCGGTCTGGATGCTGCGAGTCGGTGACTTCCACTTGTTCCGTTTGTGAAGCTCCTTGAGGTACTCACTCTTCCAGCGGCGGCAGAAAGCCTGCTGGATTGCCTTCAGTCGCTGCCATCGGTTGATCAGTGACATAGGCTCGACCAGAATTTCCGGTTCCGCAATGGATAAGAGCGGTCCTCCAATCAGGAAATGTCCCGGGCTTATGGCCAGCAGGTCCTCTGGATCCTCGCTCATGGGAGAGATTGGCCTGGAGTTTAGGCACGCTTCGATCCTACACAGGAGAGTGGAAAGTTCCTCGAAGGTGTATTTGACAGTGGACGAGGACTTGTAAAACAGGGTCTTAAAACTTTTGACCCCTGCTTCCCACAGTCCTCCCATATGGGGGCGCTTGGCGGAATGAACTGCCAGGATAAAATGTGCTGGGGAAATGCCTTCATTATATCAAGCTTGGTGGCGTTCAGGAAATCTTGTTCGAGCGCCTTTCAGGCCCCTACGAAGGTTTTGCCATTGTCGGAGTAAATGCGCTGTGGGCATTGTCTCCGTGCGACAACCGAGAGAAGGCTGCAAGAAATCTTTCAGTGGTGAGGTCGGAGGTAGCCTCGAGATGGATTGCCTTCGTGCTGAAACACACAAAGACGCAGACATAACCCTTAGTTATGAGACACGCACGCCCGGTGTAATTTTGATCTCGAACGGCCCTGCGAAATCAATGCCGCAGATACCGCACCATCAGTTGATTGCCGCCATGCAACGTGATGCGGTGGGCGAATTCGACAAGCAGGCGAGTGAAATGAGTACTATAGGGGAGGAGAATAGGTGACGTTCATCATATCGGAGGGACTCGGCGGCCCGGAGTCGTCCGCAGGAGCGGAGTAACCCATGCTGATCGAGAAATGGATTCAGATTGAGTAGCGTGCTGGATGATGCAGGGGTCGCCCTTCCCCAGGGCCCGTATCTCCGCGAGGTATTCCCGACGCTGAGAGGTCCGAATCAAGGCGCGCTCGGCGGAGAGAAGTTCGTCATTGGTGAGGTGAACCGTGGAAGGCGTCGAAATCCTTTTGGTGGCGAAGCGTAGGATGTACGCGATGACTCGTAATGCCCTACCATAATCCGAGAAACGTTCGCTGACGTCCTCGAGTAGGGTGGTCGCGGTGGTGTGGCACTGGACTCGTTGCTCCAGCTGGGTGTCTGGGAGTTCGTTATGGGGAGTTGGCCAATACTCGGGGGCTCGCTGGAGCCAGTCCGGCCCATGCCACCAGAGTCTGCTGGCCGATAACTCGGCCGCGGAGACCCCACGGCTCGCCAGATCAGCGGGGTTGTCCTCGGAGCGCACATGTGACCAGCTTTGGCCACTGGTGCTTTTGGAGATGCTGGATACCCGATTGGCCACGAAGGTGGACCAACTGCACGGGGGTTTATTGAGCCAAGCCAACACGATGGTAGAGTCGGTCCAAAACTGGGAGGTTGCAGGTGGGATTGGGAGTTCAGGAACGATCGACGCCCAGAGATCGGCTAGCAAAACCACTCCGCACAACTCCAGCCGAGGCAGCGAGACTGTTTTGACTGGAGCTACACGGGTCTTAGCCGTTAATAAATGGACGTCTACTTGATCGCCGCACCGAACCCGCACATATAGGGCTGCTCCATACGCTTTCTGTGACGCGTCACAGAAGCCATGAAGCTCCCACGAGAGCTTATCGCTGGTGTTTAGCCAACGGGGAATGCGGAGTCGACTGAGGCCTGGGTAATCCTGCAGGAATTCGTGCCATTGCTGCAGCAGGAGAGGCGGCAGAACATCATCCCAGCCCAGTTCGGTAAGCCAGATTTGTTGCATGAATATCTTCGCTCGGATGACAAATGGGGCTAGCCAACCAGCGGGGTCAAAGAGTTTAGCGATATGGGACAGAACCTGCCTCTTGGTGATCGACTCCTTCAAGGGGGGTCCGCTACGGTGAAGAAGAAGACGTCTTCGGCAGCTGCCAGCGGATGCCCAAGGTTTTTGCAGTGCTCGCGTCTTCCAGCTCGAGAAAGTCCTCTCGCAGCAGGTGCTCTCTCGGAATGGCTTGAAGTACTTCCTTCTTATTGGAAGTCCACTTCCGAAGCGGGAAGCCCGCAGATTGGAGGGTCGCTTGAAGCTCTCGTATGGCGAGACGGGCGTCGGCTTCAGTGTGAGCGCCGGCAAGGACATCATCAACATACATGTAGTTCCGAAGGATTTCGCTCGCCTGAGGATACATCGCTTGCACGTCTTGTGCCAGTTGTAAAAGGACTCGGATCGCCAAGAATGGCGCGCAGTTAACCCCAAACGTGACAGTTTGTAACTCATAATCCTGAATATTGCCGCAGCGGTTTCGGTAGAGGATTCGCTGAAAGGGGGTATGCCTGGGGTCGACTCGGATTTGTCGATACATCTGCGTTATGTCGGCGTTGAAAACGAATTGAAAGAACCGCCATTTCAGTACCTGAAGCGTGAGGTCGGCCTGAAGAGTGGGGCCGGTGTGCAAGACATCGTTGAGGCTGACGCCTTGTGTGGAGGGGCTCGACGCGTTAAATACCACGCGTACCTTAGTGGTGGTGCTATCGGGCTTAAACACCGCGTGATGGGGGGAGATAGAAGTTTTTCCCACCTTGAGGCGGCGTCACCCGAATCATGTGACCCAATTCCTCGTACTCTTGAATAATGGCATCGTACTGCGTTTTTAGGACGGGATCCTTGAGAAGGCGTGCTTCATTCCGCAGGCATTGAGCCAGCGCGATCGGTCTTGAGTGGCCCAAGTCAACGCTATTCGGACCTTTGAAGGGTAGGGACACAACATATCGACCGTCCTTTCCTCTTTGGGTGGTCTCCTGGAAGTTCCGCTCGCAGAATACGTCATCCTCCTTTTCCGGTTTTGCGGGAAGGTCTTCCACCTCCCAAAACTTGGTGAGGAGTACATCAAGTTTTGCTTCTGGCCTAACTCGCGTCTGTGCCGCGAAAACTGATCGAGACACCGGAGGGTCAGGCATGATAGCTCCACACAGAACCCATCCAAAGATGGTTTCTAGCCCGACGAACTCACCAATATCCTTTTTGATCCGTTCTCCGAGGATGTGGGGAAACAGGTCAACACCGATAATCATGTCAATAGGCGCGGGCTTGTTGTAGTACGGGTCAGCCAGGGGGCGATCGAGGCACTGCGTCGGAACCGTATTAAGGAATGGAGCTGTTGGAATGGTCCCTGACAATTTGGATACGACCAGGGCGGAGACCTCGATCTTGTTCAGTCTGTCACACGGGGGAGACAGCATTAGCAGACACACCTTGTCGGCGCAGCCTCCATCACTCTGGCCCATGCCAGTAACCGCAGCGTCTACTGGGTAGAAGGGGGGCTGGACCATGCTGAAGACACGCTCGGAGAGAAAAGTTGAATCGGCCCCAGAGTCGATCAACGCCCGAATATGGTGATCCACACCACGATGGTGCAGAGTGACAATCGCAGTGCCTAAAAGGCCTCTGCCTGGGGTAGATGCAAAATAACTTTGAGCATTTGTGAGCTGGTTGCTCGTGGACGGACCCTCTGTGGCGCTGGATGGTGGGACTTGCGCAGCGGACGGCGAGGACACGGACACATCACTAGGATGCAACAGCGTATGATGACGTTCCTTGCAGGTATGGCAATTATGCGCACTGGAGCAGTCCTTCACTTGATGACCGCGGGCAAAACAGTTCAGACAAAGTCCCTGCTGTCTAATGGTTTCCAGCCGCCTGTGAACAGGCATATCAAGAAAACTAGGGCAGAGCCGTATAGGGTGATTCTCCCGATGGCACAGCTTACAAGAAGCCGGTTTGAGCTGGGCTTTCGCGGGGAACGCTTGGACCTTCATCGTCATCGTTGCAGAGGATTTGCGGGGGCCAAAGGGGATGGCTTGCACACTTGGGCCCGACTTATGTTCTTCGGTGGCATCCAGGACACGATACCGATCGGTAAGAAATTGGTTCAAATCGGACCAATTTGAGACGACAGTCTTATTTGGCACTGATTGCTCCCACAGGAGGATTGTGGCCTTCGGCAATTTGCTAGTGCAGATGGCGATAAGTAAGACATCCCAATTCTCCGTACTAACACCCGAACGCTCAAGCGCGGTAAGACCCCCTTGAAACGCAGTCTGCAGCTCTCGCAAGGATTTGCCCGACTCTTGTGCCACCGCGGGAATCTGAAGGAGTTGTCTGGCTTGAGTCATGACAAGCAGACGGCTATTTTCGTACCGTGCGGTGAGGTTCTCCCACGCGGCCTGGAAACCCTCATTCGTCAGGGGGACTTAGCTACGATGGTTCTCGCTTCCCCTCGCGTCTTGGTGTTCAGGTGATAGAGCTTCTCCACTTGTGACAAGTACGGGTTGGCGATATAAATGGCAGCGAACAAATCGCGGAATGTGGGCCATGCTAGGCTGTCGCCATCAAATGTCTCCGCCTCACACGGAGGAACTCTATGCCCCGCCGGCCTCGACGGAGCGGTGGGCTGACGCATAAGACTCGTCATCTGTGCCGAGAGCTGTTCGATGCGTTCTCCAAACAACGTCCCGCATCGCACATACGCCGCATAAGCGTATTCGTGCTTCGCCTTGATGCGGCTTATGTTTGCCAAGCTTTCCTCGTCGGTTTGGACTGTCAAGGCTTTGTGACAACGGGAGTGTTCCATCTCGACAGTTGACCACAGCGATTTGAGCTGCTCTAAGTGCATTTTAATGGAAAACAAGGGCACTTCAGAAGTTAAAGCTTCACTCTCCCGAGCTTCGAACAGAGTCAATGCGTCGCACGCCAGAATGAAATCGGAGAGGGACATTCTGGAGTGTTCTCTGCGCTGTTGTGATACGGATCGGGTGACGGGAGCGTCAGAACAGTGCGTCACAACAACGTGCGGGATCTGGGTCTGGGCTGAAAGCTTGGAACGACCTTTGTGTTCACTCGAGTCTTTAACCGAGAATCTGCGACCCTGAGGGAGGCTGGACGAAGACGGACGGGATCTTGGGGATTCGCTGCGGCTGCGAACAGACGAGAACTTGCGCGAAATATCCGTACGCTTCACGGTCGCCGGAGTTATCGGAGGCCGAACCTTCTCCGGAGTTGAAGAGGGAGACGAAAGACCGTTAGACTTCGGCGCAGTCTTGGACGGCTCCGTGGACATACTCAGGGGACGACCTTACCGTCGAACACCGAGTTTGTGGGTTTTGAGAAAATGAGGAAAATTTGAGGAAATGAGAAGTGGACTGTATGAGGACGCAAGAGCTTTCTCACTGTGCACCGCAGGATTGCGGGAGAATTATCTCGCGTGCGGCTCGGAAACGGAGCCCTTTTAATGGGGATAGATGCGGAACAATATACGAACGCACGAGTGCGGATCAAAACTTGCACGTAGACAAAGCTAAATGATTACAAAACAAGTTTGTATGGATTCGTAAGTAACGCTGGGAGTACGTATAAAACAAAAAACGGAGGAAATATATAAATAAAGATGTATAGGATAAAAGAAAATACGTTTTTGTATAAATCTGGATCTGGATATATATATGTGCGCACAATACTGGCCGGAAAAATTATATATATAATTTATAAATATGGACGGATGTATAAATATGGGCCCGATAGTGCTGGAAAAAATATATATATGTATTTATTTATAAATATGGGCGGATATATATATGAGCGCACAAGGCTGGCCGGAAGAAATATATTTATAATTTTTGAATATGAATGGATATATAAATATGGGCCCGATAGTGCTGGAAAAAATATATATATATTTATTTATAAATATGGGCGGATATATATATGAGCGCAAAGGCTGGCCGGAAAAATATATTTATAATTTTTGAGTATGAATGGATATATAAATATGGGCCCGATAGTGCTGGAAAAAATATATATGTATTTATTTATAAATATGGGCGGAGATATATATGAGCGCAAAAGGCTGGCCGGAAAAAATATATTTATAATTTTTGAATATGAATGGATATATAAATATGGGCCCGATAGTGCTGGAAAAAATATATATATGTATTTATTTATAGATATGGGCGGATATATATATGAGCGCAAAAGGCTGGCCGGAAAAAATATATTTATAATTTTTGAATATGAATGGATATATAAATATGGGCCCGATAGTGCTGGAAAAAATATATATGTATTTATTTATAAATATGGGCGGATATATATATGTGCGCAAAATACTAGCCGGAAAAAATATATTTATAATTTTTGAATATGAATGGATATATAAATATGGGCCCGATAGTGCTGGAAAAATATATATGTATTTATTTATAAATATGGGCGGATATATATATGTGCGCAAAATACTGGCCGGAGAAAATTATATATATATAATTTATGAATATGGACGGATATATAAATGTGGGCACGATAGTGCTGGAAAAATATATATGTATTTAGTTATAAATATGGGCGGATATATAATTAGGCGAAAAAAGGGAATCGGAAATAATGTGATTTGAACTTGGCGCGCTTGAGCCGCCTATCGATATCACGACTCGACTCACGTGTCACCACTACTCCGAAAACAGCTGTCGGCCGTTGTTTATATTTTGATGTTGTTGTTTAATTATGTTAATAATTTTTTTTTGTGGTTGTGCAAAAAAAGAGAACCAATAACAAAAGAACGCTTTTACACACCGCGAGTGTTGTGCGCGAAGGCAAACAAAACAAACGATCAATGCATGTGGACAAATGCTTGATCTATGTATGTACGTACATGCATAAGTACACAGGTGAGTATATAGATATGTGTGCACACGCGTTGTTCACAACAAAAATAACGTAAGTAATTGTCATTTAATTGGAGGTGGGGTGGTGTTAAATCAATGCGCGACACCGAAATGGATTATGTGTTGTGGATATGTACATATGTGCAATGTATGACTATGTAAGTATGTATGTACATATGTAAGCAAGTGCACCGGTTTCCAAAGACGCGCGTGGGGAATTAATTTCGCACCTAATTCGAACGCGCAAGAAATCGCGGTGCATACGTTAAGTGCTATTAAAAAAAAACAATATTTTTTGGCCTTTTGTGTTGTGGTAAATGTGTGAAGGGATTATATGTACATGGATATGTACATATGCGCGTACATCAACCGATGACGATGTGTGTATGTACGTAGATACGCGCGAGTTATGCCATTAGCAACACTTCCCATAACAGCCGACCCAAGAGGTCTACACTCCACATTAATGTAAACATAAACAATACCATTCCATTAAACATAGAGTGTCACAAGATAAGTGACAGAGTCCCTAAACATAGAGTGTCACAAGATAAGTGACAGTTTCCCTAAACATAGAGTGTCACAAGAAAAGTGACCAGAAGAAAACATTATAAACACTTAGATGTAAGCCAAACCAGAATATGATTTGATTCAATAAAGCAGTCTTGATTTAACACTCAACCAGAACAGACTCAATCTTAATTGGCGCAGTCGGTACTCGAGTTCACAGCTAAAATATTGTGGAAACTTTGAACGCAATCAAAGATAACGAAACAATATAATACTGTGGAAAACAAAACATTTAGTGACAAAATAAAATATATATATTGTGGAAACTTTGGAGAAAATCTAAGCCAACGAAACAATATAATATTATAAAAACATTTTGTGACAAATAACGAAACAATATAATATTGTAAAAACACTTTGTGCAAACAAACAGAATTATTGTGGAAACTTAAAAAAAAAAGTTAACGAAACAATAAAACATACATCATTAAAATGGCACAAATTAACGAAATACAACAATGCATTCAAATGCTAACATCAATAATAATATCCAATCAAGAGATGCATTCTAATCCAACAACAAGGGAGAGAAACATCATCGAGAAGGAAACAAGGTACTTGCCGGTGTTCACTGGACAGGAGGGAACGTTACATGGTTTCATTTCGGCAGTCAACCAAATCATGGAGGAGTATGATGATAACGACCAGGTCTTCACTGTTATATTCAACACCAAAATTCAAGGTCAGGCTAGAACTATGCTTAATATTAACCCCCCTACAACTTGGGCTGATTGCAAAACTCGTCTTCGACATCATTATCGCCCAAGAACGGATCAAATGGGTCTAACCAGAAAAATTAATAACTTAAGGGTAACTACCGTTCGAGATCTTGATTTTAAAGTAAGAGCAATTGTTGAGGAAATTACTGATTTTTCGGTCTTTGAAAACAATAGCAGATTAGTTGACATATTAAGTGGTCTCTTAATTCAAAGAGTAAAAGAATTATCTTGTGGTCCAATGGCCATTGCCTTAATGAACAAAACAACATTAACAGATATAAGAATTGAACTTGCAAATTATATTGGTCTGAATTATGGAAATTTAAATAAAAAACTATTATTAACCAAAAATGACAATGACCATAGTACATATAACAAACAGACAACTAATAAAATACAAACCGAAATACTGAACAGAGTCAAAATGTAAAACAGTCTCAAAATCCCAATAGACAACAGAGTCAAAATACGAGACAGTATCAAAATCCGAATAGACAACAGAGCCAGAACGTAAGACAAAATCAAAATTATCAGCAACCACAAAATAATCAGCAACCACCAGCAGAAGCAATGAGTGTAGATAATATAAATGAGGAAGTAGTAAACAGCACAGATAATCAAGAGTTTTTTACCAACTAGCCTCGGATGAAAAAAAATTTTTATAAAAGGAACAATAGAGGAAGATACTTATATTATTTTAGTAGATACAGGATCAACCATAAGCATTTTAAACACAACTAATGTACATAATTCCAAATACAAAATAATTGAAAAATATTCAAAAACCATACATACAATAAAGGAAAAATAGAAAGTGACAGTTACTTAGTGAAAACAAAAGTGCCAAGGGAGTTTAAATATATAAATTATGCAAGAACAAAATGGGTGGCTATGCCCCTGGAAAAATCATATGATTTTCTATTGGGTATGGACTTCATTCAAAGGAATTTTGCAAATATTGATTTTCAAAACAAAATTATTAAACTTAACAATGGGGTCGAAATTCCATTCCTTTCCAAACAATCAGAAGATGTTTGCGTAATGGAAGTAAGTGAAATTGATGATCTTAAGTTAAAAGAACTCAATACTGAGGAAGAACAAATAATAAGAAATCTTTCAAAAAAGTACGAAAAGTTATGTTTCAAAGAAGGGGATCACTTAACCAATACTAACACTATAGTTCATAGCATAAAAACTACTACAGACCAACCTATTAATTCAAAACTCTATCGGGTCTCCCCAAAATATGAAGAAGAAATAAAGAAACAAATAATTTATATGGAAAACAATGGAATTATAAGAAAAAGCAAAAGCAAATATAGTTCTCCAATATGTGTCATACCTAAAAAAAGAGATAGCTCTGGAATTCAAAAGTATCGTATTTGTGTAGACTATAGGCGTTTAAACCAAGTAACCGTTCCAGATAAGTACCCAATACCTATCATGGACGCTGTATTAGACAAACTCGGTAAAGCCCAATATTTTACTACATTAGATTTAGCAAAAGGCTATCACCAAATTTTATTGGCAGAAGAAGATATAGAGAAAACAGCATTCATTTCACCAATGGGTTTATATGAATATGTTAGAATGCCTTTTGGGTTAAAAAATGCCCCAGCCACATTTCAACGTTTAATGAATGAAATACTGAGGGATTATATAAACAAAAGTTGTGTTGTATACATGGACGATATTTTGATATTTTCAACAACACTTGAGGAACATAAGATTGCTCTAGAAAACATTTTCAAAATACTTAGAAATCATAACTTAAAAATTCAACCAGACAAATGTTCCTTCATGAAACAATATACTGAATATTTAGGACACATTCTCACAAAGGAAGGGATTAAACCCAATCCACATAAAATAGAAGCAATAAAAGCAATGCAGCTACCTAAAACAGAAAAGCAATTGAAAGGATTTCTGGGTATGACAGGATTTTACAGAAAATTTATTAAGGACTATTCCAAAATAGCTTACCCAATGATCAGATATTTACAAAAAGGCACACAAATTAATACAAATGACCCACAGTTTATAGATGCCTTTGAAAACCTTAAAACACTTATAAGCTCACATCCAATCTTAAAATATCCAGAGTTTGATAAACCATTTACCATTACAACAGATGCCAGTGACTTCGCAATAGGTGCAGTATTGTCTCAACAAGAGCAACCAGTTGCATTCCTTTCAAGAACTCTAAATAAACACGAAAAAAACTACAGTACAATTGATAAAGAATTTTTATCCATTATACATGCAGTAAACTATTTTAGACACTATGTGATAGGTAATAAATTCCAAATTATAACAGATCATGCTCCGATAAAATATCTAAACGCAAAATACAAAGGGAAAGAAATACAGCAAGACACCAAAGATGGATTTTAAAATTACAAGAATTCGATTATGACATAATATATTTGAAAGGAAAAGACAATAAAGTGGCAGATTTTTTAAGTAGACAGGAAACAGCTGAACTAATAAACAAGGATAAAACAAATGAGTCAAACTTTGAACTATCAGATACACAGCATTCAGCAGAGGAAGGAGGATTTACAAATTTCTATATAAAAGACGATATTGTAAACAAATATAAAACTCAGATAATAGTAACTTATACAACAACGGACAATATTAATATTCAGCATGGTAGAAAAATAATAGAAGTAAGCCCAGCAGAAACAGAAATTGAAATCGAAATCAAAATGCAAAATAATATAAATAAAGGAACAGTAGGAATTTTTTCAGAAGTTCCAGACTCAGAATATTATAAGATACAATGTATCTTAATGAACATTTTTTCACACTGTAATAATATAAAATTTTTTAAGTGTACTAAGAGAGCTCAGGAAATTTCAAGCGAGGAAGAGTTACACAAACAAATAGCTATTTACCACACCAAAGATTCATTACATAGCGGAATAAATGAAGCTTTTAATTCGTTAAAGAACAAAATATATTTTCCAAAGCTAAGAGACCATATTCAGTTGATAATTTCAAATTGTAAAAAATGTAAGGAAATTAAATATGACAGAAAACCAATCAAACCTAAGTTTCAATTCACAGAAACACCGGGTGTCAAAAATCAAATTATACATTTGGACATATTTCATATAAAACACAAATCGTTTGTTACAATCATAGACAAGCTCACAAAATTCGCAGTCGCTTATAATATAACAGATAGAAACTGGAAAACTAAAATGGAAATTATGATTGAACACTTTGCCAAATTCAATAAGCCACATAAAATAATAATGGATAATGAATTTAGATCAGAACAGATAAAACAATACTTAAACCAAGAACAAATAGAAATCCATTATACAAAGCCAAATTCACATACAGGAAATGCAGACATAGAAAGACTACATTCTACTCTCATTGAAATAATAGCAGGAATAGATGATGATTTATCAATTTCATCCAAAATGCAATTAGCAATAACAGCTTATAATAACCGTTATCACTCTACAATAAAATGTACACCAAATTATGCAAAAAACATAGAAGATGAGGAAAAACTAAAAAACACTATTATCAAACACAAAGAAAAAATTTTAAGCAAACAAAATAAAACAAGAGAAGATTATGAGGAGGAAAGACAGGAAGGACCAATTAAAAACTATAAACGTGTTATGCATAATGATGAACCTTATTTTAGAATTACAACATTAAATAATATTCATCCATGTAATATAAAAAGACCGTCAAAGCAGGAAAAAATTAATTTCCAACAAAATACAGATTGACATCTTTGAAACAAAAATTTTTTTCTCTTATCCTCAGATTTTCATAATTTTTTATGTTATAATGTGTGTTCAAGGCAGAATACAAATTGAACCAATTCAATCAAATGCAGGATATGCACCTATACAAACTTATTCCACGGAAATAGTTAATGAAACAGTAATTATACTACACATTATTAATATCGACCCTTTAAATAATATAATAAATCAAATGGAGACAAACATTAAAAATTTTAACATCACAGGAAAAAAGGAGCTATTAGCCGAAATAAATCTAATTAGAGCTAAAATAAAATCCATAACCCCAAACAACAGAATAAAAAGAGGAATGTTAAATTTTGTAGGAACAACATACAAATGGCTTTTTGGAATTATGGACGATGAAGATAGAACAGATATTTTAGACCACCTTAACAATATTGACCAAAACAACCATAATATTATACAAGACATGAACCAACAAATTGTTATAAATACACATTTTAATAAAACAATACACAACTTAGCAGAAACAATTAAACAAGACAGAACAATAATCAAGGACATACTTACAAGCATGGACAATCAAAATCAAGAAATAGAAATGAAAATACTTCATAATGACCAAATGGGAAAATTAAAAAATATAGAATTCAAAATAAATTATATTCAGGAAAACATAGCATCAGAAAAAAATAATATAATCGTACCAGAAATTTTATCAGAAGAGGAAATAAATAAATTTGACATCGATTTTTATAAATTAAAGCTAATCCGTATGGGCATTTTAAAATATAAGAATAATTGCATCATAATCGCAATTAAAATCCCAAAATCATTTATAACCATAGATGTTAAGTTAATTATTCCTATACCAAATATAGATTATATACAAATAGACCAAGAAAATCAGTTAATTGCAGAAATAAATAATAAAACATTTACATATGAACCCAACAAAATTTTAAAAGAATTAAAATTAAGTAAAAGTTGTACCATTAATAATAATTGCAAATTTATATTCAACAATATAACGAGTATTGAAGAAATTGACGATGATACAATTATAATCAAAAATGCCAAGAATACAAAAATATATCAAAATTGCGATAAAAGAAATATTATACTTAATGGAAGTAACTTAATTCAATTCGGTAACTGTAAAATTCAAATTCTAAATGAAATATTTTTTAACGAAAAAACAGAATTTCACGAAAAATTTTTTTATCCAACAGAACTATTGAATCAAACCTATAAAAACACAATAAACTTTGATCATGTAACAATAGATAATTTTGACAATTTAAAAGAAATCACAGAACTTAATACGAAAGAAAATGACAAATGGCATATTTTTAACACTTTTTATTATTATTATTATATGTTTATCCATTTATATACATATATACTGTAAAAAGAAAAATATAAACATTAATGTAAACAGAATTCAGGAGAATTCATACTCTCAGAGGGGAGGAGTTATGCCATTAGCAACACTTCCCATAACAGCCGACCCAAGAGGTCTACACTCCACATTAATGTAAACATAAACAATACCATTCCATTAAACATAGAGTGTCACAAGATAAGTGACAGAGTCCCTAAACATAGAGTGTCACAAGATAAGTGACAGTTTCCCTAAACATAGAGTGTCACAAGAAAAGTGACCAGAAGAAAACATTATAAACACTTAGATGTAAGCCAAACCAGAATATGATTTGATTCAATAAAGCAGTCTTGATTTAACACTCAACCAGAACAGACTCAATCTTAATTCGCGTGCGGAAATTAGTTTGGCATTAAAAATAATTATTTCAACACATAAGAAAACGCGGTGAACACTTGGATTATTATTTTTTTTCTATTTTTTATAACACTTTAATATTTTTTTTGTTTTTTAACCCTTTACGCGGACTTGGCAAACAGCTGTGGAAATTACATGTACATGTGAATGCATATGTAAAAGAGGTGGATTTGGACAAGTGCGGGGAAAAATATAAATAAAGAAATGGAAATGTAATGGAAAACGAGAACGTTGGACAAACACGCTAAGGATTAGGAACTACCATGGACCCTTGGAACAGGTCAGGTATGTACATACAATATGTAAAAGTGTGTAGGTCGCTATGGAGAAGCGGGAAAACCTCACACTTTTATTAGTATGTAGGGGCAAATGAAACGAATAATGAAATTTTGTACTTATCAGGAATTCCGCCGATTCAAGCTGGAGGAGCGGAAGGAGATCCGGCTCGAAGGACCAATGTTTGTGGCGGGGCGGAAGGACCCGATATAGTATCAAGTGGTTGGCGGGTGCCAATATCTTCAGGGTCTCGTACGTGAGTAGAATGATTAAAACGCGCGAAAACTTCGTTTTAATTCTATGTCTCATTGTCCATCACCAGAATTTTAGGTGTCGTGAAATAGTGAAGCACCTCTGCTAATTTTTCACGTAGTTTGAGAGCCGATTTAGATTCTAGAGGGAAAAGCTTGGCGAATTTGAAAAATTTGTCTATACAGCTAAGAAACTTGTGCTTTTCCAACATGAAGACATCCACGTGTAGAATTTCGCACGGATAGTTCGGTACAGGGTTTGGCTGTAGAAGGGGCTTATTAGGGTGTCTGTCTTATTTGAGTGCCTTGCAGATCTGACAAGTTGCCGTAAACGCTTTTATTTTGTTTGCCATTTTTGTGAAATAACATCGTTCTAACAGCTGACGTCTGACCTCTTCGGGATTTCTAAGGGCTCTGCGATGTTCGTTATCAATTGCTTCGAGAATCTCGTCTTCTCCTACTAAATCAGTTACCAGTCTTTGTGTGATCCTAAGCTTGTAAAACCTAAAGAAATCTAGGTAACATGTTTGTAGGAGCTGTAAATGGCTTTCAGGTATTTTTATTCCATTAATTACAGATGGATTGATGTAAGTCTTTAGCAAACTATTTATCTCTGAAGTGGTCAATGTTTTCAATGGGACTAGGTGAAGAATATACAGATCGCGATGGTTCGAAAATAATCTTGTTTCTATAAACATTTACTAGGACCTCCATATGGGAAATAAGGTCAGAAGGGTCTTGTTGTCCACTGTGCATTGTTGCCAACTTGTCTGTGTCATGGAGGACCAATAGATTCGTGTCCGACGGGTTGGGGGCATGGGGGATACGCGATAAAGCATCCGCAACCACGTTTGCCTTGCCCGGTTTATAGATCAGCTCATGATTATATTCTTCAATTTTCGACTTCCAACGTTTCAACTTTGCATTGAACTTCCTATTGCTCATGGGATACGTAAGCGGCTGGTGGTCCATATAGATTTTTATGCAGCCAGCCCCATATAGAAACGTTCGTAGGTTGTCCAGAGCCCAAACAATGGCTAACATCTCCTTTTCAATGGTGGCGTAATATTCTTCAGTTTTGTCAAGCGATCTTGAGATGTATGCTATAGGACGATCTTATCCTGAGCTAACTTGGGACAACACGGCGCCGAGAGCAAAGTCCGATGCATCGGTAGTAAGATGAAAAGGTTATGTAAAATCTGGAAAAGCTAAAATCTCCGATGAAGAAAGAAGGGTCTTAAGGACTTTAAACGCTTCTAGTTCCAGTGAACCAAGCTCAATGGAAACTTTCTTGGATTGTGAGGCCTTGGTTTGTGCGTTTTTTCCTCTGGTGAGATTTGTTAGGGGCTTGGCAATTTTCGCATAATCTTTGATGAATCTTCTGTAATATGAAGTCATGCCTAAACAGGATTTGAGCTGTTTCAGATTGGTGGGAGGCGGTATTTTTAACATTCTCTCTACTTTTTTCCTATCTACATTAATATCTTGAGATGTGACAACATAGCCCAGGAATTCAACACTGGTTTTCAGGAAGTGTGACTTCTCCAAATTTACTTGTAGGGTTGCTTCACGAAGCCTTGAAAATATTGCCCTGAGGTTGTGCCAATGTTCTTCATAAGTAGCATTGAAAACAATTATGTCATCAATGTAAGCATAACAAATTTTTCCTATATAGTCTCTAAGAACATCGTCGATCATTCTTTGAAATATGGCTGGAGCGTTTTTGAGCCCATGTTGACTGGATAGTGGTAGAACTTAGAATAAATGGGCTTTTGGGTATTAGTCCGAATTGTTGCTTTGATTCGGGTTTCCACAGAGCCACCAGGGGTAACCGGGTCGAATACAGAAAGGTCCTTTGAGGTATTGTGAAATTTTTATGGGTCCATATGCTGATTGTACTAAGAAGGGCTTTTGTAATTGAATAGACATAAGACATGACATGTGTTGCTCTTGGGGGTACGTATGACGTAACGAAGGAAGGTCGATACATGGGTCGGGGTCGGTAGTAAGGGGTGTTTGTGCGTGTTTGCCAAGTTTCCTTAGAGGCGTATTCTAGGGAGAGCTTCCCAGCTGAAATAACAATTTCCAGTTCTAGGGCTATAGAAAAAGCTTCTCCTAACGTTTTTGGGTGCTTAACTGTTACCAAAGCCAATAATTGTGGTGAACATCCCCTTACAAATGCGCGCAAGGCCCTTTCGCGGTACGAATAAATTCTAGACTAGAGCTAGAGCTCACTAGAGCTTCTCTAGTGTGATTCTCGCTCTTAAGCTTCTCTATAATAAGTGAAAGATGCTTGTTGATCTGGGAGTAAAATGCTTCTAGGGTCGAGTTATTTCGGACTATCACACTCATTTGGTATTCCAAAGTTCCTAGGTCTCGTTTGTCTTTTTGGAAAATATAATCTTGATTATTTTGCTCAACATAAATGCAAAATAATAAGAAACTTTGAATTTAGTTTTCACAATCAATTTATTTTGAGGAACCACACGCACTCGCAGTCAGATCATAACTAAACTCTCAAACGTATACTGATGCTCACGCAAGCGATAAAATAGAAAAGAGAGCATTTTCGGTAAAGTCCCGTTTTGCTTGTACATATGTATGTACTTTTTAACACGCCACCTCAAAAGTTACATTAACAAATTTTAAAAATATGAATTTATTCACTGACGAGCTTGTGCGATTCCTGCGTAACAAATTACGAAACAGAAAGAAAAAATAAAAATTAAATAAAACTACAAATTTTAAAAATCAAATTGCGCGCATGCGTGAAAAACTGCAGAAGGCGATTCGCTGAGGCAACATACTCGTAGATAGCGCCTCGAATGGATTGAGACCAAGACCAAGACCAGAATCAATAAAATATATTATTTTATAAAGATTGTTGAGCATCGTTAGGTCTTTGGCTACTTGGCTTTCGTCAATAGTAGACATAAATCATGGGCCAGTTTTCGAAAAACAAAAAAAAAAACAAACGGCCGGCAACCTTCAAATAGTGCTCACAATTATGTAGAACATGACATGAAACAATAGCCAAATCCCAGCCATACCCCCAACATCAGCAACTTCATCTCCATCTCCTCCATCTTTAGCTGCGTTACGACGAAATTGAAAACACTATTTAATGTGCCTTGACTTATTATTCATCTCTTCTCTCTCAGTTTGAGCTGCGGTTTTCTAGACATTTGTTTTCCATTTTTATGTTGTTGTTGGCTCACACAAGTGTTATGAATCAACAGAAAATAATCAGTCACGATGGTCTTTATTATTTTGTACTGTCATCATCGATCACTTGACCCGCGCGATCATAAGAATTGTAAATTTTGACATAATTAATTTTGTGGCCGGGGGAAGGCCAAAACTACACAATGGTAAGGTGTTACATATCAAGAGGCGGCAGCTCTCCTTTACCTCCAAAGCACATGGTGAGCAATGACATGCATTTAGGCAATGAATCTGCATCCATCCATCCGTCTATCCATCGGTCGATCGATCGATTGCATTTAATTATCATGAAAATTGCTGGTAACATGGCCAACAAATGTTCTCCATATGGCAATGGCAAATACAAAAAAAAAAAAGATTCCAAAAGATTCGCAGTTACCATCAGCAGCAGCAGACTCGTTCGCCATGGGGCGCCTCCTTCAAGTCAAGAGATGGGCTGAGCCAAATTGCTTGGATTATAATTTTAAGCGATTTTACGGAAATTAATTAATAACAAGTGGACTGCTTTGGATACAATTTTGCATATCAATGAAAATGAAAATCAAAACTGATGGCGGTAATTAAACAAACTTTGGAAAATAAATAATAAGTTAGATACCTAAAATATACTATAACTATTTCTCGACATATAAGTTTGTATTTTAATTTTATTAATAACTATTTAATATACATATAAGCATTTGATACTCCAAAAATCAGTAGTTACTAGTGCTTAATATCGATTATAATCGTTCAAATTTAGCTTACTTCAACACCCAAAAGAAGTTTTAAATTATCATTAATAATAATGTGAATACGCATCATTTTCCACCTCAACTACAGCTAATATACATTCTAAAGTTTAGGAACCCCGAAAAACTTATTAATTATGGTTAAAGAACATCCCTAAATAAATATCACTAGCACCTAAAGTTGTAAATTGAAAAATCTCCTTTTAAGGAGGAATATATTAGAAGAGTTTATTATAAGAACCAATATACCCACAATATTATTTTCAAGAAAAGGGTATGGATATATTTTTGCGAGATAGAGTTATATAGAAACTGCATATTCATGCCGCAGACATGAGCATAATGGCCCCAAAAGCACCGCACTGACACGCTGTCTAGAGATCCGAAAAGGAGTTGAGTAGACAAGCCAAAACCTTCAGACGTCGCGTCTTTTTAAAATATATTCAAATATGAAAGATAAGCTAGATTAAATTTAGATTAAATTTTATAAGAATTTTTTTGAGGAATATGCCTAATGCAAGTTAACTTCCTCTTATTTGAGGAGGTACCATGCAGTAGCAAGGATTCGATTTCCGTCCCCCAACGGCACGCACACCACCCAATCATCAAGACTTTGGTTCGATCTCATGTTATAATGGTTTATTTCCTCTGTTAATCTCTCTCGGCTTCGGTCTCTTGGCCCATTCTGCCCACACTCCCGCTGCTGCTGCTCCTCCTGCTCGCTGCCCCTTTTGCTGCCGCAGCTGGCGCAGAGCAGCTTTTTGTCTTGCATCTTCGCGGTTCGAGCGAGCTTTGGGATAACAGGAGCTGAAGAAATGAGCTGTAGCAGACTGTTGTAGTAGTAAGCATCTTTTTTGGTGGAGACATTTAATATTACTTATAATGTTAGGTTAGTATTCTTAAATGGTATTGTTTATTATTATTTACCAGATTTGTGAAGAGTGCCAGTTATTAATTATTTTGATAAAAGATAGTGATTTCGAATAATTTTTTAATCGCGACATACCCAAAGAAAAACGTAGAAAAAACAGCAACAACGAAAAATTAATAGTAGTAAGGCCAAATGTGCGAATTATGAACGCTTACGGTTAAGTTTAAGGTGTGCCTTGCGAATGAGTTTACCAGACTTAGTACAAACTGTCACTTTTATATTTTCCTGCACTTCTTCTTTACTGTATAACTTCTTTTCCTTACCCTTGATCTGCTTATTTTTAACAAAGACTATTTCCCCTTCGGCGTACTGAACTTGTCCTTGTACTTTTTAACTTGTCTATTAATGGCAAGTTCTTGTCGACGTTCGATCAGCCCCCTGATGTTTCGCGTTTGAAATTTGTTAGCCCTTCATAATTTATTCGGGAATCCCTGTCAAGAAAAATGTCAATCGGTTTTCGTTTCGTCACTGAGTGGCCCGAGTTATTATACCTATCAACTGACATAGGCACGAGTTCAGTTACCTTAAGTAACGGAAACTCTATTTTTAAACACCTGTAGATTTCTAAGAATGTTGAATGAAATCTTTCTATTTGACCGTTTACTTCGCTTCGCTGCGTTGGGGTGTGGTATACCTCTATTTCCAATGATCTTAGGTAATTATGAACTGTTGGACAAAGGAGGCCCTGCTCATTGTCCATCACCAGAATTTTAGGTGTCGTGAAATAGTGAAGCACCTCTGCTAATTTTTCACGTAGTTTGAGAGCCGATTTAGATTCTAGAGGGAAAAGCTTGGCGAATTTGAAAAATTTGTCTATACAGCTAAGAAACTTGTGCTTTTCCAACATGAAGACATCCACGTGTAGAATTTCGCACGGATAGTTCGGTACAGGGTTTGGCTGTAGAAGGGGCTTATTAGGGTGTCTGTCTTATTTGAGTGCCTTGCAGATCTGACAAGTTGCCGTAAACGCTTTTATTTTGTTTGCCATTTTTGTGAAATAACATCGTTCTAACAGCTGACGTCTGACCTCTTCGGGATTTCTAAGGGCTCTGCGATGTTCGTTATCAATTGCTTCGAGAATCTCGTCTTCTCCTACTAAATCAGTTACCAGTCTTTGTGTGATCCTAAGCTTGTAAAACCTAAAGAAATCTAGGTAACATGTTTGTAGGAGCTGTAAATGGCTTTCAGGTATTTTTATTCCATTAATTACAGATGGATTGATGTAAGTCTTTAGCAAACTATTTATCTCTGAAGTGGTCAATGTTTTCAATGGGACTAGGTGAAGAATATACAGATCGCGATGGTTCGAAAATAATCTTGTTTCTATAAACATTTACTAGGACCTCCATATGGGAAATAAGGTCAGAAGGGTCTTGTTGTCCACTGTGCATTGTTGCCAACTTGTCTGTGTCATGGAGGACCAATAGATTCGTGTCCGACGGGTTGGGGGCATGGGGGATACGCGATAAAGCATCCGCAACCACGTTTGCCTTGCCCGGTTTATAGATCAGCTCATGATTATATTCTTCAATTTTCGACTTCCAACGTTTCAACTTTGCATTGAACTTCCTATTGCTCATGGGATACGTAAGCGGCTGGTGGTCCATATAGATTTTTATGCAGCCAGCCCCATATAGAAACGTTCGTAGGTTGTCCAGAGCCCAAACAATGGCTAACATCTCCTTTTCAATGGTGGCGTAATATTCTTCAGTTTTGTCAAGCGATCTTGAGATGTATGCTATAGGACGATCTTGTCCTGAGCTAACTTGGGACAACACGGCGCCGAGAGCAAAGTCCGATGCATCGGTAGTAAGATAAAAAGGTTATGTAAAATCTGGAAAAGCTAAAATCTTCGATGAAGAAAGAAGGGTCTTAAGGACTTTAAACGCTTCTAGTTCCAGTGAACCAAGCTCAATGGAAACTTTCTTGGATTGTGAGGCCTTGGTTTGTGCGTTTTTTCCTCTGGTGAGATTTGTTAGGGGCTTGGCAATTTTCGCATAATCTTTGATGAATCTTCTGTAATATGATGTCATGCCTAAACAGGATTTGAGCTGTTTCAGATTGGTGGGAGGCGGTATTTTTAACATTCTCTCTACTTTTTTCCTATCTACATTAATATCTTGAGATGTGACAACATAGCCCAGGAATTCAACACTGGTTTTCAGGAAGTGTGACTTCTCCAAATTTACTTGTAGGGTTGCTTCACGAAGCCTTGAAAATATTGCCCTGAGGTTGTGCCAATGTTCTTCATAAGTAGCACTGAAAACAATTATGTCATCAATGTAAGCATAACAAATTTTTCCTATATAGTCTCTAAGAACATCGTCGATCATTCTTTGAAATATGGCTGGAGCGTTTTTGAGCCCATGTTGACTGGATAGTGGTAGAACTTAGAATAAATGGGCTTTTGGGTATTAGTCCGAATTGTTGCTTTGATTCGGGTTTCCACAGAGCCACCAGGGGTAACCGGGTCGAATACAGAAAGGTCCATTGAGGTATTGTGAAATTTTTATGGGTCCATATGCTGATTGTACTAAGAAGGGCTTTTGTAATTGAATAGACATAAGACATGGCATGTGTTGCTCTTGGGGGTACGTATGACGTAACGAAGGAAGGTCGATACATGGGTCGGGGTCGGTAGTAAGGGGTGTTTGTGTGTGTTTGCCAAGTTTCCTTAGAGGCGTATTCTAGGGTGGGCTTCCCAGCTGTAATAACAATTTCCAGTTCTAGGGCTATAGAAAAAGCTTCTCCTAACGTTTTTGGGTGCTTAACTGTTACCAAAGCCAATAATTGTGGTGAACATCCCCTTACAAATGCGCGCAAGGCCCTTTCGCGGTACGAATAAATTAACACTTCAAGAGCTTCTCTAGTGTGATTCTCGCTCTTAAGCTTCTCTATAATAAGTGAAAGATGCTTGTTGATCTGGGAGTAAAATGCTTCTAGGGTCGAGTTATTTCGGACTATCACACTCATTTGGTATTCCAAACTTCCTAGGTCTCGTTTGTCTTTATGGAAAATATAATCTTGATTGTTATATATATATGCTCAACACAAATGCAAAATAATAAGAAACTTTGAATTTAGTTTTCACAATCAATTTATTTTGAGGAACCACACGCACTCGCAGTCAGATCATAACTAAACTCTCAAACGTATACTAATGCTCACGCAAGCGATAAAATAGAAAAGAGAGCATTTTCGGTAAAGTCCCGTTTTGCTTGTACATATGTATTTTTTTTTTAACACGCCACCTCAAAAGTTACATTAACAAGTTTTAAAAATATGAATATATTCACTGACGAGCTTGTGCGATTCCTTTTTTTTATTTTTTTTTTATTTCTGGGGATAACAATTTGATCCAGCATTCGCTCATGGGATTATGGAAACCCAGTAAAACTTAATCCAGATCAATTAAAATAAATAGTTAACATAATTCATTTTCAATTAACAAAAACATAAAGAAATTAATATAATAATTTAGCTTTTCATATTAAATATCAAATTAATATCATAGTTCAATTTTCAGTTTCAAAAAGTTTTAGATTAAGTTTAAATGGTAATATGAAATTAATTAAAGTTTTTAGATTAAGTTTAAATTGTAAGAAGAAATAAAATTGTCCTTCTTTTAGTTTAATCAGGCTTGTTATGAATAAATTGTCTTATTAATTTATTCCGTCAACCCTAGTTGGTTTCTCAAGGTGATGAATCGTGCTGCTGGTAACGGTTTCGTCATTATATCGGCCAATTGAGAATCTGTTGGAATATACTTAATACAAATTAGTTTCTTCTGAATTTGTTCTCTAGTAAAATGGTATTTAATATCTATGTGCTTTGTTCTCTTGTGGCAAGTAGGATTATTGGAAATACTAATGCAACCTTGGTTGTCTTCAAATATATCTATTGGACCATTTAATTCTAGTTTAACTTCCTTTATTAATGACTTAAGCCATAATGCTTCTCTGACACCTTCAAATGGAGCCATGTATTCCGCTTCAGTTGACGAAGCAGCAACGGAATTTTGTTTCATGGTACTCCATGAAATTAAACAATTTTCAAACATTTTAAATACGAATCCAGTAGTGCTTTTTCTGTCAGTCTCATTTCCAGCCCAATCAGAATCAACATATCCCATCAGAATACTATTATTATTTATATATATTTATGAAATGTCAATTTCAAATTAATAGAGCCTTTCAGGTACCTTAAGAGACGTTTAAGACATTGCCAGAGTTCCTTATTGTTGTTATTTGTATATCGACTTAAAATGCTTATCGATGTACTCAAGTCGGGATGTGTGCATAACATAACGTACATTAAATAACCAATCAAGTTTCTACAAGGTGCATCATATGATTCTTCTGATTGTAATGCCTCATAGTTTAGTTTGCTTGGGAGAGGTGTCCTAATCTTCCATGTTAAATTTTCTTTAAACATTGCTAATATATGCTGACTGACTGAGACATAACTGATCGTTCTTCCTGTCAATTTTTATACCAATAAAAAAACGAATTTCCTGTAAGTCAGTCATTTGAAATTTATTTTGTAGGTAAGATTTAAATTTAGACATTGTACAAGATTAATTTGTAGCAATTACTACATCATCGACATATAGAAGAATATAAATATTTTTAGGAATATCTCCGTTATCTAAAATATATATACAATACTCAGCTCATAAATTTTCAAAACCAGCCTCCTTTAATACCGACTCAAAAACTTCAAACCAACATTTTGCAGCTTGCTTAAGGCCATAAATTGCTTTATTGAGTTTACATACTTTATCCTCATCTCCATGGACTAAGCCTTTTGGAATCGTCATGTAAATTTCATCTTTTAGAGTTCCGTTTAAAAAAGCAGTTTTTACATCCATGTGATGAATTTGTAGGTTATATTGATTTGAGAGTGCTAAACGAAAGCTAAAACTTGAAATTCGTGCAACTGGTGCAAATGTCTCATCAAAATCTGTCACATATTCCTGAGTAAAACCTCTTACTACAAGTCTTGCTTTATAACTTTTTAAATTGCCAAACTCATCTTGCTTTTTACTAAACACCCAACTATGTTTTTCCCGTCAGGCCTTTGCACTAAACACCAAGTATTGTTTTGAAAATGAGAGTTAAGTTCATCTTCGACGGCTTTTTCCCATTGAACTCTGTCTTCACGAAATTTAATTTCGTCATAAGTATTCGGAACATCATTCAAACATATTTGAGCATTCAAAAGACATTTTTCTAAAAATCGATATGACAATTTGGGTTTATCTTTAATTCTCTCACTGCGTCTAATTTTCTTTCCAATTGCAACTTCTTTCAATTTATCACCACTTTCAATAACTGGATCGGCATTCTCGAGACATGTGGAATTTTCTTATGTTGCACATCTAATCCTTTTTGAACAGATTCATCATTTTCCACCAATGGAAAAACCAACTCTTCCAACTCTGTGACTACAGAATCATCACTTGAATCAGCTTTATCAAGTTTAACATTAGAGTCTTCTTTATGAACATCACTATTTTCTATGATGTTAACTTCATCCACCACAACATCCCTTGCTATCATAAATTTCATGTTCCACAATTTACACCCATTTGGCTCATAACTGACAAGTATAGTTTTCATTGAATTATCGTCAAACTTCCTTTTTGAACTTTATTAAGAGCATATACTGTCGAGCCAAATATCCTGAGATATTTTAAAACAGGCTTTTTATTATGCCAAATCTCATAAGGTGTTTTTTATATCTTTCAAGGCTCTACTTGGGTACCTATTAATTAAATATGTTGCTGTTAAAACAGCTTCACCCCAAAATTGTTTGCTAAGTTTAGCACAACAAGAGCACTGTAAGATGATAACTGATGCCTTTTTCAACACAAAACTCACGCATTTCATTAGAAAGATATTCCCTGCCATTATCAATGTAGAGATTCACTATTTTCAAATTAAAGTGAGCTTCACTTTTTGCAATGAAGTCTTTAAAAACAGAAAATACATTTGACTTATAAGTTATTAAATATGTAACACAATAATGTGTGAACTGGTCAATAAAAACAACATAATAGTTTTTGTTATCAATTGTGGTGGGTGTGATTGGACCACAGACATCATAATGGACTACAAACAGTGGTCGCTGGATATGTTCTTTATTTTTGCTTTTTTCAAATTTTAATCTAGATTGTTTGCCACTAATACAAGCCTTACATACATCATCGTTTGACTCAATACGACTTAAAAGATTGATATCTTCAAATAAGTTATTTCGTTTTATTTCTGAAAATTTTCCTAAACTTATATGTGTGGAATTTCCTTGCTCATCTTTCAGTGAGATTTTGCTTCCATTACTGTTTAGGCTGACCACTCCTTTGGCGGTAGCATTGATATATTCTCCGCGCTTTGCAATCTCAATGGCAATATTGGACTCCAAGTGTTCATACTCCGAAAACAACGCTATGTCTTTGATTAGATGGTCTGAAGCCCCAGAGTCAAGAATAAAATCTACCTCACTTGAAATTGCATTATTTTGTGTATTTCTTATCATGAATGCAAAACCGCGATCTGACTGTGTAGTTGTAGCTATTTGAGCTTGTCTCTTTTTGCCATTATTTTCGTTAGCCTGATTCCCTGCATGCCTTTTCAAAATGAAACAATCTTTCCTTAAATGTCCCAATTTACCACAGTGAAAACATTTTAGAGGTGACTTAAACTTGTTTTTAAATCGCTTCTTAAATTGATTATTATGTTTATTTTTGTGTTTGTTGAATTTAAAAACTTTATTTCCAATGGCCTGCAACACCTTAGCACTTGTGTCCTTGCTGACACCTTTTAATTTAATTTCCTGGTCTAAAAGTCTTGTTTTTACAAATGCTAATGTCAGGTTTTCCTCTGATAGGGTTTCAATTGCCGTGATTACTCCTTCGTAACTTGGCGGAAGGCTTAAAAGTAAATGTGCAATTTTATCCATTTCATCCAACTTGCCTCCTGACGCAATGAGTTCAGTTATAAGGTCATCAAAAAACTTAAAATGATTTAGAAGTGGAGTATCACCCTTTAATTTTAAAGCAAACAACTGTTTGCGTAAAGACAGTTGAGAAGCTAAACTTTTTCTCTCATACAGTGCATCTAAATTTGCAAAAATCTGTTTGGCAGTATTTTCTTTGCTCGCAAGAACAACAAACGAATCACTCAAATATTCCATTACAATATTCTTTGCATTACTCTGTGCCTTTTTTATTTCCTCTGTCACCTTTTCTGGTTCTTCATCAACTACTCTTAATAAATCTTGTCCTTCTAAAAGTCCCCTTACTCTTAATTTCCATATGGAATACTTCTCTCCATCAAACGGTTTTATGTTTCTCTTTCCTTTATCCATTTTTTTCTGAAAAATTTATATATACCCAAACAAATATTCACACATGTATGTACATATAATTTGAAGTTTGCGTGTATGTATGTATGTATTTAAGAACAAAGAATATCGTAATCACGTAAAGAAACACCGCTTGAGCAAATTGCAATATCGTATACACACATACATAAACGCTTGATGTACATAAGTACATACATAATGTACATACATCAATAAAATTTCACAATGCTGAAAAAATAAAATTTTAATTATGATTGTTTATAACATTATTAATTCATATATGAACAATGAGATTCATTTTGTCCAACAAGGTGTTAAGCATAATCAAATAGTTTTATCACTTATGCATGTACATACATACGTATACAGTGATATAATTTTTTTTTTTGGTTCAAGATTAAATATGGTATATGAGTTTAATAAAAGTAATTTTTCATTTACATATAAATTAACTTTTTGTTAACAAAAAGTTACAGCTCTTAGAAGTTGGATTTTTCAAGTGTGCCAATACTTTTTTTGACTCACTGTATTTCTAAGTAATATGGACAAACCACGCGGTTTCTCTGCAAGCCCCACGCATATACTTGTACACCAATACGTACATGGACACATGAACACACACACGCCACCCCAAAAGAGTGTCTCAATGGATGTACGCGTTCACATAAGCACATGTACATTCATACATACATATATACACACATGTACATGTATATGGTCGATTCACCAGAAATCGATGCTTGCAGTTTTTTTCTTTTGTTGCAAAATCATATACGCATGCATGCATGTAATAGTTCACATTTTATATGTATACATATACATATATATAAGTACATACCCTTGTTGAAAACTCAAACCTTATTATTTTTAATTGACAAAAATTAATTTTTAAAATTTGTTTAAATATAACAATAACTGGGCCCATAACCTTTGGAAAATATAGTCTTGATTGTTATATATATATACTCAACACAAATGCAAAATAATAAGAAACTTTGAATTTAGTTTTCACAATCAATTTATTTTGAGGAACCACACGCACTCGCAGTCAGATCATAACTAAACTCTCAAACGTATACTGATGCTCACACAAGCGATAAAATAGAAAATAGAGCATTTGCGGTAAAGTCCCGTTTTCAATATCGAACTTAAATATATACGTGTACATGTGACTTTTGCTTGTACATATGTATGTACTTTTTCAACAGTCCTCATAATGGGAGGCTAATGCCGCCCTTATTTCCTCCCAACTATCATCGGGCACGTTACACATGTCGAGCATCTCATCTGCTTCGCCCCGTATTTTGGATCTCAGATGGAGAACCACTATACCTTATAATCCTGGATGATTATATCTACTCTTCGTATCCACGCAGAAAACGTAAAAGCTTCGCCTGAAAATATTTCTATCTCCTTTACGCAATCGGGGAGGGTTGCTATCTGCTTATGCAGAACTTATGACCTTGTGGTCATATTCGTTTATTGAGCGAGTGGGTGGGCTAACCACTTCGACCACAGTTTCCCCACGCCTATCTTCTAAGATTGTTACATTCTCCTGTTGCTTTTTTAGGTCCTCGGTCAACACTGCCACTTGTTCTACCAAACATGTAATTGACTGTTTGATTTCTTTCATTGTTGGTACTTTTTTCTGTTCTCCAACTTATTTTTTGATTTTAGCAAAATAATAAATTTTTTTCAGTTTTTCGATTTTAAAAATATAAATGTAATAAACTTTTTTGGTTTATTTCAATAATGTAATTTCACATTTTCTAGAATAAAATTGGGTATGATTTTTCGTTTTGTTCATTAAATTTTCTTTTCAAAATTTATTCGCCCGAAAATAAATTCGAAGTACAATTTTTAACAGGCAACTTTTTCACTCACCCGTTATTTAATTATCGTATGTTAATGTTGTAAGTATTTCTTCTTTCTCCAAATAAAACAGTGTAGTTTTCAGTTCTTCCGTTTTTGAAAGACTCCACATTCTCCAAAGCACAATTATGCTATGTGAAAAGATGAAAAATGGAATAAGTGTTTGTATGTACAAATTTTTGTCGTTAAATGTATTTAATTCCGTATTTGTTTTTTTCTTTTTCGTACTGTGTTTTTTCTTTTTCATATTGTGTTTTATCTTTTTTTTATTTTGTTAATTCACAATTTTGTTTGCTTTTTGTTTTTAATTTTTGAATATTTTCATTTTTAATTGTCGCAATGCTCTCTATCTTGATGCCCCCCTATGTCGGTTGAGGGAGATCTCCATTATCCCTTTTAGTCCTAACAAGGACCTACTTAGGTGGAGTTGACTCCACATCCTCATTTGGGAAGATACCTTCGGTGGAAGGACCACTGGTTGCCATTACCTGCGTTTTTTTTTTATTTTATTCTTCATAAACTTGACATTCGCGGTGGATTTGACACGTGACCGCCAACCGCCACGTTCACGAGTGCCCATCAATTTCTGAACGAATGTTATTCCCTTTTCTTTTTTTTATAATTTTTATTCATTTATGTCGCAAATTCGACTTCCAAATTAACTGTTTGAATTCCAACCACTTTAATTTTCAGCGGATATTCTTAATTTTTTATATCATGCACTGATGGAGATTTGAACCCCGGACCCAAAAAACTAAAACTTTATTTTTATTTTTTTGAAACCAACATTTCACATCCACTTGGCAACACAAAACAAAAAAAAATTTTTTGATTATTTTATGTTTCTTACCTATGCCATTCCCCGACAGGGTTTTGAACCCCGGTTACACAAAACAAAAATTAACTTATGTATGTATTGTCAGATAATGCCAGTATTGCCAGAGAATTTATTTACCATTAAGGCAAGGTGATATTAAAAATAAACCACGACTTCTCTGCTTGACAGATTTAAGGAGAGTGATCTTGAAACGAAAATTGTACAACAAATCAAGGGCTGATCTGCGTTTCTTTTATTTCACAGCAATTTAAACTGCTTCGCGACGGTCTCAGATTAACTAGAATTATTCCGTTTGCTACGCTCACACGCAGACTAATTGAAATATTTGATCTGCGCTGTTTTTATTTCATAGGAATTTTAGGTACGTTACGGCGGTCACAGAGCAACAAGAATTGTTGCGTTTGACAAGGTTCCAATGAACTTTGGCACACGCAGAGCAATTTAAACAATTGTTTCGCGCTGAAAGAATTATTGAATTTGTTCGGCACACGCAGAACAACTGTAAAATTGTATTTGCTGAGATTCGGAGAAATGTCTCATCATCCAATACACAAATTCTTGGCAGCGATTCCAATATGTTTTTTGTGTAACCATCCACTTTAATTTTTCGGTGGGCATTCACAAGAAACAAAACTTTTATATTTTTTTTTACTCACTTTTTACTGCACTTACTTTATTTTTTATTCACTTTATTTTGGGAACACATTCAATTAAGGCACTTATGGGCGAGAAAAAAAAAACAATTTTATTATTTAAATTTATTTATTATTTGAGGAGGTCACCTTGCAGTATCAAGGATTTGATCTCCGTCCCCAACGGCACGCACACCACCCAATCATCAAGACTTTGATTCGATCTCACGTTATAATAGTTTATTTCCTCTTTTAATCTCCCTCGGGTGTTCTCCACCCATCCACCTCCGGCTTCGGCCTCTTGGCCCGTTCTGCCCACACTCCCTCTGCTGCTGCTCCCCTTCTGCTCGCTGCCCCTTTTGCTGCTGCTGCTGCCGCTGATGCTGGCGCTGCTGCTTCTGCCGCTGATGAAGCTGCTGATGCCGCTGCGGCTGATGCTGCTGATGCCGATGCTGAAGCTGTTGCTGCTGATGCTGCTGCTGCTGATGCCGCTGCGGCTGATACTGCTGGCCCTAACTTGCATTTTCAGTTACCGCTCAAAACTTTAAAATTTAGGAAAATTAGAAAAGGCTTTAAAAATATAACTTTGTAGATCCTCAAATTAGAACATCCAACCCAACTCAGCCCATGGGCTTAAAATTTCACCCGCTCCCGAAAGCTAAAAAATTTGGACTTTCAGAGGAATCTGTAATTCCACAAAGGATCAACTCTGGAGTGATGCCACTCAGTTGGTTGATGTCGTTGTGTTTGGCTACCCTGGTGAGCTGTCAATTGCCTTTCTTTCCTTTCCGGTCTCTGCCCCCTACCCTCCCGCACCCAACTCGAAATTTGGTTATTCAGCCCATACTCGCGGGTATCCGTCGAAAAAATTGAATTTCAAACAACCAGTAATTTCCACTTCTAATTTTGATTTTCGTCTTCAAATGAGGGAAAGTTGTCGATGGCACGATCCAAATGAGATGAGTTTAGTTTAACCAGTAAAATATTTTCCAAAGTGTCGTGGTTTAACCTATTTCGATTGTCGGCCAGTACCAGTTTCAATGATGCAAAAAATGCTCGTTCTATTGTGACCTACATAAATAAAATAAAAAGATGTCAACATATTTCTTTCAGTTAAAACAATACTTCTTACTTGTGTTGGCGGAATGGCAAAACATACTTTGCTCAGTTCATACAGTTCAGGATCAGACGACTTTCGTTCTCTCCAGAAGTTCAAAACATTAACATTTGCTTTCATGTAAGGAAGTTTTAGGGTTTCGATTTTTGTAAAAACATCCGTGAATTCATCTGTAGGCGATATTGTACCTGCCAAATAAGTGTCCAATAAGTCAAAATCTTTATTTTCCTGCCCCTCTTCAAGAATTGAACTTATTGAAGTTGTTGAGGAGTTCAGTTTTGAGCTATTTGTTTAATTTTCTCCCATAAAGCCTTTAAGAAATGTACAGCATTTTTTTTTTGAGTCCAGGAAAGAATTTGTTGAAACCTCATCTAAGTATAGGCATGCATCAAATCCAACATTCGATATAAGTTTTTCCGTTCGAGTTTCTATGCTTTCAATAAGGGTTTTACCAATTTTAAAGCTGATAGAATTTTCGCTATCTGATCGTGATAGCCAAATTTGATTAGTAGTCAGCTTACATGTGAGCCACAAAGCATAAAAATTGCTATTATTTCTTTGGCCAGATTTTTGATGTACTTCCACTAGCGCCTTTTATTTCAGACAATCCATTAGGATATTCGGGATACAATTTCATTTTCATTAATAAATTGCGCACTTATTCCAAAAATATTACGGTTAAGCCGAGTTGCGCTTTCTATTTATAAGACAGTAATCGGCCGTGCATTTCTTCTTGCATTTCGGTGCGCATGTTTTCCGCCACATGTTTAAGCATGTTTTTATTGCCATATAATTTAAAGCTTTTCTGTTCTTTTCTGCAAGACCATCACAAATCGGATCTATTATATTTTTCATGTTTTCTGAATTTAGAACATTGAAAGGGATACTTTGTTCTGTTACCAAGCCTATGTACGAACGAATCAACTGTTTTTTGTTTATTTTCACTTTGATTATTTCTTTCCTGGGTTGAGATATATTTTGCGAACAAGAGGACTCGTTGTCTTGATTATCTATTTTTCTTTTGTGCACTCCAATAATATGTTTTTTCAAATTAAATGTACGATTCTTCTTTAATAACCGATCACAAGATTTGCACTGTACATATAATGACCCATCATCTTCAAAATATTTTAAAATATTAAACGAAGATTTGCGCGAAGCCATGTTGACGCAAGAGACCAATTAATATTACTGCGTTTGTATAAGAAACTTTACCAAATGCGAATTATATTGAAGTGCTTTAATATTTGTTTTTCCGGCTTATTTTTAGGATTACTTTTTATAGTTTTTGCGTGCGTTGCGTCGTCTATGGGGCAGAGACCGGAAAGGAAAGAAAGGCAATTGACAGCTCACCAGGGTAACCAAACACAACAACAGGCGCCAAATCCAAGAACCAAAAGCATTGGCTGACTCATGTTACCCAGCGATCGTGGCCACTGCTAATAATGCAGATGCCTCCGCTATACCCTCTTGTCCATGTTAACTTGCATGTTGGATTTATCCCTGTTGTGTTCCCAGTTTGTGGAATTACAGATTCCTCTGAATGTCCAAATTTTTTTAGCTTTCGGGAGCGGGTGAAATTTTAACCCATGGGCTGAGTTGGGTTGGATGTAACATTTCGGCACTTGCGCACCTCTAATACAGATCTACTATGAGAGCGACTACGAAGTTGCTACGAGAGCGACTACGAAATTGCTACGAGAGCAGCAGAAAAGGAAATGCTCCGTAGCAGTAGCACAAAAATTTATTTTGTTTGCATCAGCAAAAGGGGCAGCGAGCAGAAGGGGAGCAGCAGCAGAGGGAGTGTGGGCAGAATGGGCCAAGAGGCCGAAGCCGGAGGTGGATGGGTGGAGAACACCCGAGAGAGATTAAAAGAAGAAAAAAACCATTATAACGTGAGATCGTATCAAGGTCTTGATGATTGGGTGGGGACGGAGATCAAATCCTTGCTACTGATGATTGGGTGGGGACGGAGATCAAATCCTTGCTACTGCAAGGTGACCTCCTCAAATAATAAATAAATTTAAATAACAAAATTGTTTTTTTTTCTCGCCCATAAGTGCCTTAATTGAATGTGTTCCCAAAATAAAGTGAATAAAAAATAAAGTAAGTAGAATAAAAAATAAAGTGCAGTAAAAAGTGAGTAAAAAAAAAAAAATATAAGAGTTTTGTTTCTTGTGAATGCCCACCGAAAAATTAAGTTGGATGGTTACACAAAAAACATATTGGAATCGCTGCCAAGAATTTGTGTATTGGATGATGAGACATTTCTCCGAATCTCAGCAAATACAATTTTACAGTTGTTCTGCGTGTGCCGAACAAATTCAATAATTCTAGTTGATCTGGGACCGCCGCGACGCTTCTAAATTCCTATGAAATAAAAGCAGCGCGAAACAATTGATCAAATATTTCAATTAGTCTGCGTGTGAGCGTAGCAAACGGAATAATTCTAGTTAATCTGAGACGGTCGCGAAGCAGTTTAAATTCCTGTGAAATAAAAGAAACGCAGATCAGCCCTTGATTTGTTGTACAATTTTCGTTTCAAGATCACTCTCCTTAAATCTGTCAAACAGACAAGTCGTGGTTTATTTTTAATATCACCTTGCCTTAATGATAAATAAATTCTCCGGCAATACTGGCATTATCTGACAATACATAAGTTAATTTTTGTTTTGTATAACCGGGGTCTTGAGTTTGGCGCTAAGGTTCGATGTTTTAGCGGGCCCACTAGAAAACACTCCACTTTTCACGTGATACTTCATTTATTTCTTCTGTAACATAAAACCTGCTACAACTTTACTGCGAGCTTTTGGAATCTGGTAGAATCTATCAGTAGTACGCGCTGGTTTCGGCTCAATTAGTCGGTGAGGAATGGAGGATGGGGGAAATGGATAGACTACCCGCTCTACTAGTTACAATTTTATTAATGAATTCGCGTACTGACACAATTTATCCTCGGTTTAACGCTTTGTACATGCAAAAGAAAAAAGAATAGAGAAAAGAATGAGAAAAAGAAAAGAAATACCGCGTTTCCTGGCGCAGCTGCTGAACAAGAAGGGGTCTGATATCAGTGACGCCCAAAACAAATTCGCCCACCCTACCATGATCGCGGTCCCTATGCCAAACCAATTTTTAACCTAACTTACTTTGCATGATTCCCCCCCCCCCCTTGTAAACGTCTCAGCCTAAATTGATCTTAAAAACTTATATTTAATAAAAGTAACAAATAATATAAAGCATTTCAAAAATTAAAAATTATAGATTATGATATAAATATAGATAGGTATGACAACGTTTATATGAAAAGTATATTAAAATTCAAAGAAAGAAACAAAATTCATTTATTTTTTTGAGCATAAGTTAAACTTCTGATGACCAAAAAGACCAAAATCAAATTTCATATGTTATTTAAACGAGAGCAACGAAAACTGCTTTAACTCTCTCTTTACTTTGCTTGGTCAATCATATACCAAAAACACAAGAAAAATGACATTAAAACCAAAGAGTACTCACTTAAGCATCCCACGGAGAAAGATCTTTCTGGTGACCGCTGTAAGCAATTGGGTAAAAATATGGGGAGAGAGTATGTTGTTGATTCGAGAGAGAATCTTTTCTGGCCAATACTCTGCGTTTGCTGCTCCAGGGGCTTCGGTCCGTTTTGACAGCTTGTCCCTCATAAGCTTTTCTCTAGTCGGCTGACCGGCTTAGACCATTACATCTAGTCTGTGAACTAGGTGCCAACTCTATATATAAAACAAAACTTTCTTACTACACACATTAAAAGGCGCATTTTTTTACTGTTTACCATTTGACTTGGCACCGGATTAAAAAGGATATATTACTTCCTCTCGACAATCCACTTCATCAGACTGCCCATGTGCCTAAAAGACAAACATTTTTCATAAAAATTGCTTCCTTTACTCAAACTGGTATGCACGTTTATATAGCGCTGGACTTACATTTATTTTGAAATAAAACACTATCACTCACTGGCGGAATAAAACTGCTTCGAATTCACCATTCAAACTTCACAATCGGACTTTTTCCGAAAAAAATTAGTTTTTACTATGATTTTAATTTTTGCGACCGCACTAGTTGAAGATGATTTGGAAAAGAAAAGTCATTCCCATGGGGGCCGACATACTTGGCTAAATCTCTATCCCTTAGTCCTCTTTGGACCCCTCTCTTCGCCTCGATTACCCCTAAACTTCCCTGATCCCAACTCTAGAGGAGCCTAGGGGGCGCCACAAAAAAAGAATGTAATCGGACAAAAAAAAAATTCAAAGAAAATTTTCTGAACCAAAAAAAAATGAATCTCGAAATCGCATTTCCTATTTTTTCCCAAAATTATACCATGTTAGTCTACATTCTGTTAGTTAGTATAACGCTAACTAACAATACAAGTAGTACAAGCAGTGCAAGCAGTGAACGCAGGTTACTCTGTGAAACTTATATTGCCCACTTTTAGGGATAAAACGTTTATATATCGTTTTAGTTATAAAGAAGAAAAATCATTCCTACTCTTTTTTTTCGTTTTCTTTCTAAATACAAACGGTTACAAGCGCTACTACAAAACCCCCCCACTAAAATCACACTTACCTAATGGAAAGGGTGATACTCGCTTGAAACCGGGCCAAAAAAAAATTATTGCTTAATATCTTTTGCATGGAATTGCCTACCAAATGGCCTTGTAGATTCTCCAACTCATAGTACGCGTTGCCGAGCTTGCGTCTCACTCTCGCCTTCACGAACGGTGGCGCTAACTTGAAGTTGAATCCTTTTGAGAAATTACTTTGCTGGAAGTTCCTACGAAATACCTCTTGTCCCACTGAAAAAGACACCCCGCGACTACGTAAATTATACAGATTCTCATTCCGCTCATCCTGTTTTCGTGACTCCTCTTTAGCCTTAGTTCCCCTTATTTCGAAAGAGTCGTCCCTACTAAACCTTACAGCCCGATCCTCTAACAATTCTAAGTTCCGTACCGTAGCACTTGGTAAACGGACCCGTCGGTTACCATATGCTGACCAAATGCCATCCTATAGGGTGTTGGGTTTATCGCCGAATGAATAGTAGACCTCAATGCACAAGCGACACTACTTAGCTTTTCGTCCCAATCAGACTGGCTTGGACTTACGTAAGCCCTCACTGCTGCCAATACCGACCGGTTTACTCTCTCCGACACATTAGCCTGCGGAGCGTTGTGTGCTCTAAATTGGGGCCCATTATCGGATACTATAATCTCAGGTACCCCAAAACAATGAAAAAGATCCTCTTCTAGAAACTGGGTAACCACTTCCGCGGTAAACTTTTTTACTTTCTTTAGGAACGGAAATTTTGAGAAATGGTCCACTACAATAAATATTCCAATATTGCCAGACTTGCTACGCGGGTAAGGACCCAAGAAGTCCACATACAGTCTCTCGAAGAATCTTGACGTTACACCCGACTTGCCTAATGGTGGCCTTAACGTATAATTCGGGTGTTTAGTGGCTTTACAAACATCACATCTGTTTATAAACTCTTTAACTTCTGACACTAGATTTGGCCAGTAATAGTAGCGCCTGATTTTTTCCAATGTCTTATTAATACCGCAGTGGGCCGCTAGTGGTCTTTCGTGAGCCAATTTCAACAACTGCGCCACTAAACCCTTGGGAATCCATAGTTTCCAGCACTGATCATCTGCTAACTTCTCCCCAGGAAAATGCTCACTACGCCGGTAAACTAAATTGCCCATTACTTTCACGTCAGGTACTGACTGGGGGTTTTTTTCGACCTTCGCCTTTAGCTCCACATATTCGGGACTTAGAAAATGCACCGAATTGAGATCGATTCGTAAATCACTATCTAATACCGCTAAATCAGGGGTAAAAACTCTGGACAAAGCGTCTGGCACCACATTTTGACTACCTTTTCGATGTGAAATGGTAAAATTAAATCCCTGAAGTTTCAAAGACCATCTGGCCAACCTAGAACTCAAGTCTGATTGACTCATTAACCAGTTTAAAGAAGCATGGTCGGTTATGATAGAAAATTCTTGACCCTCCACGTAGGCCCTATATTTTTTTACTACTAACACGGCTGCCAAACACTCTTTCTCTGTAACTGAGTAGTTTCTTTGTGCCTGGTTCAGTTTTTTTGACATAAACGCAATGGGTACTTCGTCCTTATCCTCTGTTAACTGGGTTAACACTGCGCCCACTCCCATATGGCTTGCGTCACAGTTTATGGAGAAAGGTTTTTTAAAATCGGGACTATGTAAAACTGGTGCCTGGCTTAAGCGTGTTTTCAAGTCTTCAAGTGCTGACTGAGCTTCTGATGTCCATATGAATTTACGCTTATGTTTTAAAGTATCGGTAATTGGAGACGCAATAGCAGCGTAATTTTGAATGAATTTATGATACCAACCTGCCATTCCTAAAAAACGCCGAACTTGTTTAACCGATTTTGGGGTGTGGAAATCGACTATGGCGGATATTTTATCTGGGTCTGTCTTAATCGTTCCCTCACCTACAATATGCCCTAGATACTTGACATTCTTTCTACAGAAATGACTTTTCTCGACGTTTATAGTTAACCCTGCATCGGATATACATTTGGATAGCTCTGTAAGCAGAGTTATATGCTCGTTAAACGAATCTGAGACAATTAACAGATCATGCAAGTAGATAAATATCTGATGACGCCGATGTGGTGGCACTATTTTATCCATGAGTTTGGACATGGTTTGCGTTACATAATCCAAAAGGCATTACTTTGAAATGGTACAGGGGTCTACCTGCTACTGAAAAGGCTGTCTTATCCCGTGACTCAGGCTCTAAAGGAATTTGCCAATACGCGTCTTTCAAGTCGAGGCTTGTAATGTACTCGGCCTTAGGTAATCTGCTAAGGATGCCGTCTATGATTGGCATTGGGTAAGCATCCTTAACTGTAACGGCATTCACCCGTCTACTATCTATACATAACCTATGTTTTCCTGGCTTACTCACCAACACAACGGCCGAAGACCAAGCACTTTGAGATTCCTCAATAACTCCTAATTTTAACATGCGATCTAACTCTTCATATATTAATTGTTCCTTTGCTGGTGACATAGGATAGTGTCGCTGCTTAATTGGTGCTGCACCAGCAACATCTATTGAATGTGACAGCAGCTACGTTCTCCCTAGTCCCAACTTAGCGAATGATGGAAACAAACCCATACATTCAGACAAACGTTGCTTCTGATTACTGTCTAACATCCGTTGCGCCGTATCCTCTACGCTTAAACTAGCTATCTGTAGCGGTCCTAATGACAGTCCAGATGGTAATAAATCAAAAGCGAGCCAAAAATCTATGCCTTAGTAGAGATCCTGGGTTAGCCCAGGGACTATATAAAATTTCAATATCTTACTATTTCCTCTAAAACTAACTTCAGTACTTATCTTTCCTACTATCTGCTGGGGTGTTCCATCTGCAGTATTTACTTTATTTGACATTGGCCTAATATTCTGTGTTACAGCCAATAATTCTTCGGCTAAACTGCCACCAACACAACTTATACTAGCCCCAGTATCCATGAGGCCACTTATTAATCTACTGAATAACTTTTCCTCTGCATAAGGGCGGATATCAAAAAGATTGCCGATTTCGCTCCTTTTTAACACCTTTATTAAAAGCCTGCCGTGTTTTTTGAATGATCATTACAATGGGCACAAGATGGCTTATACGTGTTTGGCTTCCCACAGCCATAGCAAAACACTCGCCGTTCTGCTACACACTCTTGATAGGGATGACCCGCCGTATCACAGTTCCAACAAACCAAGTTAACTGCTTCCACCACTGGCACCTCATCTTCTGCCTCGGACTCTTCTTCTGTTTGAATGCTCACTGCATTTACCACTCTCCTAGGCATGGGTCTTGGCGGTACACTCAATGGTTTCCGTACTGTCTGCATAAAGGTTTCTTTAGTACGCACTAACTGCCTTAACTTAGATACCGAAGCTATGGACTCTTATAATAACTCATGCTGAATATCGGGCAGAAGATTAGCCCGAACATGCTCTAGCAACTCAATTTCTGGTAACGGAGTAGACAGTTTGTCAGCTAGTGCCATTATCGCCTCGTAGAATTCGTCGAACGATTCTTTATCCCCTTGTCTGCGTTTGCTGATAGCAGCTTTAATATGCTGATCGGTACGCTCGTCTTTAAACTGTTCCCCCAAGGCTCTACATAAGTCTACCCACTTGATGTGTGATACCTTCTTGTGGTATCTCCAGAACCACTCACTAGCATTTCCTTCAAACAAATTGCTAACATACCGCGACAGAACTACGAAATTACCTTCTAAAGCCTGATGGGTCATTGCTTCCGCTCTATAAATAAACTCGTCCACTGATATACCGGACTTGCCATTAAACCTTAACTTCCAACTACTTATAACCTGACTTATTCTGTCTGGTCTAAGCTCCAAAATACTGTTACCATTACTTGCCTGCTCACTAGTTGCTGTTGCTGATACTTGGCTACGTAAGTTCGCTGCCTGTTGTGTACTTTCCTCAGCGTTCACTTGGTGTGTCGCTACTACTGAATACAATCTCTGGAATCCATTTTCTAACGCTTGTGTCAATATTTCCGTTTGTCTAACTGCTTGAATTTCCAGTCGCTCATTTTGGCGAGATGCAGCCGTCGCCATGGCATTCGCTATTAATCTGGCTAAATTAACGTCGCTATTCCTAACAGATTCGGATGGCTCTATACCCTCATCTAACCTTCTTTCCTGACTCAAATCTTTCTGTGCCATTTCTGCTAGTAAGTTGGCCCTTTGCGCTGCTGCCCAGGTTTGCATTCTTGCCTGATGGCTGGTCTGTGGTCCCCCACTAAGTGCTTCAGCTCCTTCTCCTTCCATACTCTGTAACGGTTGATCACAAGTGGTGCAAATTTCCCTACTACCGACGCGTATGTTGAAGCACGCTATGTGGAAATGATGACCACAATTAGTGCTCCGTAGCTGCGCCCTATATTGTATTGGTTTATCGCAGATAAGGCAAATGGTATTGTCGTCCTGAATAGCGGCTAGATCTTCACTGCTGTGCGTTACCGACATTTCTCACCACA
>NW_025814306.1:0-64342 GCF_018902025.1 Drosophila willistoni | reverse complement strand
TTCCTATTTTTACTTCTGCCAAACAAAAAGCGATGGTCACACACTCAGCTATGCGTGACACGTGGCATTACGATCACGAGGCACCGCAGCTGCCGTTCCTAACCTCAAACAACACGCGTGCTACGACACGCGAACAACCGCACCTAAGTGCTACGCCGATGGCTCCCTGTAATTTCACAAATACTCAAACCAGGGCTGCATCGAATCTGCATGGAATCTTTTAGCAAATGGATCTACGACATAGCTGAAGCAGCAAGCCAGGTAACATCGCCGCTTTACCATAAGAAGAGCGGAAGCCTAAATCATCACACAGAGGCACCTAAAGAGCAGGTCAAGGAAATTACGTGCGTCGTATGTAACGAACCTGGGCACAAAATACACAGCTGCCCATCGTTCAAAGCCACGCCACATCAACGAAAGATGTCTTTTCTGAAAAATCACAAGCTCTGCCAACAATGCCTAAACCGTCATCACCAAAAGTGCCAACGTAAAAAGGTTTGCGGCATACGAGGCTGCCGAAGCAAACATCACCCATTGATCCATGAGATGCAGCCGATGCCAGAGGCTGCGAAATCCAGCAGCCCAAACAGACCAACTATGGTCACCAACGTGCATACGCCGGAGGGCAAGCACGCCCAACGATCCAGAGAGTCTGGCTCAACATATTTCCGTGTCATTCCAATACAAATCATCAATAAAACGAAAGTCACTAACACTTTTGCATTTCTAGATGAGGGATCGGCACTAACGCTCATCGACAACAAGGTCTTTAAGCAACTCGGCTTAAAAGGCGCTCCAGATCCACTGTGCCTAAAATGGACCAACGATACAACACGCGAAGAAAATGCATCGGAACGTGTCACGCTTACGGTTGCCAATCCACATAATGGCAATCAATTCTACTTGGAAGAGGTTCACAGTGTAGATAATACCCTGGATCTACCTGTACAGTCTATCGACATAAGGGCTCTCGCCAATGAATTCCCCCACCTAGCGGGACTACTGATAGCATCATACACCAACGCACGACCAAGCATCCTAATCGGCACAAATAACTGGAACCTCGCCGTACCCCTTAAAATCAAGCAGGGGGCATGGCACCAACCAATAGCGTCAAAGACGCGACTGGATGGGCACTACAAAGCTCCACGCCATCAAGAGCCACTAGAGCTAATGTCAGCGTTCACATGTGTGGATGCCGAGACGCAGACGCCAAGCTGCATGAGATCATCAAACAAGCGTTCTCATTAGACGCTACCACAGCAAAACCGCTATCATCACCAGAAGAAACTCAAGCTCTAACCAGACTTGAATCTACTACCGCCTTGAAGAATGGCAGGTACGAGGTCGGTCTCATGTGGAAAGATCCTGAAGTTTTATTACCTGATAGCTACGCAAACGCACTAAAACGGCTTAAATGCCTACAAAAGCAATTTTCCCGACAACCACAGTTGAAGGAGCAAAACACCAAGCAAATCGAAAACCTTGTCGAAAAGGGCTATGCTCGCATGCTGACGCCGGAGGAAATAGCTGCACCAAACAGACGGACATGGTATCTACCAACATTTATAACTAAAAATCCAAATAAACCAGAGAAGGTCCGGCTTGTATGGGACGCAGCCCCCCAATCCGGCGGCAAGGCCCTGAATGACTACATCTGGAGTGGTCCAGATCTCCTAAACTCCCTGTTTGACCTCTTACTCTCATTCCGAGTGGGACGAGTGGCGATCTGTGGCGATATCGCCGAGATGTTCCACCAGATCCGAGTGAGACCAGCAGACACACATGCGCAAAGGTTTCTGTGGTTCGACAGCAAATCCGAGAGGCAAGAGCCTAACGTCTATGTTATGGAAGCGCTTACTTTCGGAATCAATTGCGCACCCTGCATTGCACACTTTATTCGTGACAAAAATGCAGATCGATTCTGCCAACAGTACCCTCAAGCAGCACAAGCCATGAAGGACTACCACTACGTGGATGATTTTATATACAGCGGCGACAACTACGTGGAAGTCGGAAACATCGCAACTCAAGTCAGAGACATCCATGCAGCAGGTGGTTTCCACATACGCAATTGGTCTTCAAACTCAAAGGAGGTCCTACGAATACTAAAGAGCGATTCGCTACTTCCCGAAGCTGTCGAAATTACCGCAACAGAAAAGGTACTCGGCTTATATTGGATGCCGAACTCCAACCAAACGCGAGCTCTTGCAAGTACTTATGTCAATGTAAGACCCACTCGGCTTCATCTCATGCTTTACAATAGAGCTGAAAATCCTACTGCAAGAAGTCTGGAGAAGCGGCATTGGCTGGGATACTGGTTTGCCCGACGCATTGTTACCCAAATGGATACGATGGAAACGGATCCTTACAACAATCGCCGGATTGACCATCCCGAGATGTTATTTCAACAGCAGCGATCAAATCCATGATGTCCAGTTACACACGTTCGTTGACGCCAGCGAATTGGCATACGCAGCAGTCTGCTACCTTCGAATACGCCAGGGGGAAAGAACCTACCGCAGCTTCGTGTCCTCCAAGGCGAAAGTGGCACCGTTGAGTCCACTATCTATACCAAGGATGGAACTGCAGGCCGCAGTTATCGGAGCAAAGCTGAGTAAGAGAATCCAACGCAATCCAAGTTTGTCAATTAACTCGAGTTGTTATTGGTCCGACTCAAAGACTGTTCTCAAATGGCTTCGTATGGATCCACGAAAGTTTCAGCAATTCGTCATGCACCGCGTGGGCGAAATACTGGAATTCACAAACGTTAGCCAATGGAACTGGGTTCCAACCAACCTTAACCCTGCAGATCTTGCTACTAAAACAAACAACGCCAATAAATATAAAACTTGGCTACACGGTCCAGACTATTTGCTGCAGGATCAACACGAGTGGCCAAAATGCGATGATTTGGGGCCACCAAACAATGCTGAAGTCAGGCATAACATACTCTTCATCGACAATTCGCCGATGGAGCTAAAACTTAACACGGAATATTTTTCCGACTGGCGCAGGCTATATCGAGCTTTAGCGCGCTTTATGGGACGGGAATTGATCACCGAATAATTAGCAGCAAGAGTGACAGTCACCGTCTAGCTATAGCCATTAGTATCTAGTATTTTATATTTATGTCATTTGGCGCTTAATAAATATGGCCATACTGTGAAAATATTGAGTTTAAGTTTAGCTTCGGCGTGTTCTTTCTCTCCTGTTGTGCAAGCCGAGAAGGACACACCGCGGTAAGAATAGGTCATAATTATACTTACATATACTCTTAATATTAATCTTTATAGAATAAAACATCCAATGAATTACTTTTGAACGAGATGCGTTTGACTTAAAGATTAAATCGCGTAAGAATGTTAAATCAAGTAAGAATGCAAGTACTTTCCGTTAAATGTTCTTAAGATGACGCCAATAATTTTGCTTGCGCTTTTTTGCGCGTTTTTAAAATTTTTGCTGACATTGCAGACAAGGTAGAATTCAGTCACACGGAGTTGCTTCAAATTTGGATTGATAAGGGGCGCACAAATGAAGCGCTTTCTAAGTTGCTGTTTGAAAAGATTAATGAAAATCTTAAGGCAGCTAATAAACTTGATATAAAGAAATAATTTCGAACTTTGTCGCTTATATATGCAAGTACATGCCAAAATGCCAAAGAAAAATATGAAAACTAAATAAAAACACGAACAGTTCTCCTTCATTCAAAAATGACAATACATATTGAAAGAGCTGCTGTGAAAGAGTGTTCCGTTGGTCGTCCACGGTCGGCTGACTTATGATGAAGACAGTATTCGCGACTAGTCAATGATTTTTCATTCAGCTACCATATGCGCCAAAAAAATCAAAGCGTAATAAATGTACGGATTGTATTGATTGTTCTTTAAAAGAAAATGTTATCAATGTCAAATCAATAAGCGATTGCAATCAAAAACCAGTTCAAATGACTGCAGATGAAGCACTAGCATTTCTACTTGAAAATTGTTTCTCCAAAAAGCAGTATAACGCCATACGAACCATAAACCAGAAGCATGGTTGTGACATATTCCCATGCTATGACAACGTTTTTAAAGCTAAGTCTGAATACAAGCAACAGAAACTTCAGTACAAGTTTCGTTTCAAAATATGCTGAACCATACTGCAAAAAGAATAATTATTTTTCAAAAAGACGTTTTCGCTCAATTTGAAAACGTAACCGATGTGAAGTTAACCGTCACCTATGGCTTTGATGGATCGACTTACACATTGCAAAATATCCTTGGTATCCAATGTCACGGACGGTTCACAAAATATTGGTTCATGGATTCCAAATTATTGCTGCTTCTTTAGTTTCAGTTGTGTGCTTAAGAGAAAATGCTTTAGAGAGCCGAAACAGGTTTTACAAACGGGATAGACTGTCGCATTCTCGAAAAAATAGTCGCATTAATAATTTAGTAGATGTGTTTCACCTAGCAATTGACCATCAGATCATCTACTTTCAAGTAAATATTTTCTGGATAAATACAACAACCACAATTATAAATGAAGTAAGTAAGTCGTCTGTCTCGCCGAATTGGGTATACCATACACCAAGTGAAACAAATATTTAAAATTTCGAAAACCAAATGTATGTCTATTAAATTGTTTCAACATGCCTCATACCATATGCTATCTCGCTCACTCTACAAACACACAAGATTTATTAGTCTGCCAAATTATATCACGATGGTCAAAACATTGCAAGAGCCAATCGGTTTCTCCTAAATTATGGAGGCGGAAGTTGGCAGGGCAACATATTAAAATACATATATATATTCTGCGCGCATACTAAGCCAGTATACATACTAAATTTGGTGACTTTAGCTTTGTTAGTTTTCGAGAAAATCAGTTTTGCTTAATTTGCGGGGGCGGAAATGGGCGTGGCAAAATTTTTAAATAGTCAATATCTACGCGTCTATTAAGCTAGCTTACATACCAAATTTAATGTCGGTAGCTGTCATAGCTTTTAAGATAATCTGTTTTTTATACCCTTGCAAAAAGGGTATATTAATTTTGGTCAGAAGTGTGCAACGCATAGAAGGAAGCATTTCCGACCATATAAAGTATATATATTCTTGATCAGCACGACGAGACGAGTTCAAATAGCCATGTCCGTCCGTCCGTCCGTCTGGATCAACGCAAACTCCTCCTAGACCGTTGGAGCTACAGAGCTGAAATTTTGCATGTAGGCTTGTATATACTGCAGGCGTTGTATATCTCGGATTCAGCCGGATCGGATCACTATATCATATAGCTCCCATACAAATGGCAAAGTCACGAATAGTGACTTTTCTTAATAACTTCTATTATTAATTATTAGTTATTTTCTGAGCTATTGTCATGAAATTTAATATTGGTAAGTTAATTACACATATAAACGACTGTGCCAAATTTGATCAAGATCGGGTGACTATATCATATAGCTCTCATAGGAACGATCGGTCGAAAACAGGGACTTTTGTCAATAACTTCGTTACTTTAAACGCGATTGCTTTCAAATTAAACATTTGTTAGTTTAATATATCTGTTAATGACTGTGCCGAATTTGATAAAGATCGGGTAACTATATCATATAGCTCCCATAGGAACGATCGGTGGAAAACAGTGACTTTGATCAGTATCTTCGTTATTTCCTATGCTAAAATTATAGGCCGTTCTTTCGCAAAGATTAGCCTTTTTAGCTTGAACATTTTTGCACTTTGATGGCTATAGGTAAGGAAAGAGTTACTATAAAAGTTGCAAGGGTATACAAACTTTGACGCGGTCGAAGTTAGCCCCGGCCCTCTGGTTGTAAATTTCGGGGGCGAAAGGGGTGGAATGTCTCTATCTGCTATAATTTTTAAGAAAAACAGTTTTACGTTAATTCTGGGGGCGTAAGGGGCGTGGCCAAAATTCCAATTAACTCTATATATTTATACCACACGAGTCTACATACCAAATTTGTTGGCTCTAGCTCTTATATTCTCCGAAATCTGCCTGTTCATACAGACGAACGGGAGGACGGACGGACGGACGGACGGACGGGTCTCAAGTCCTTACGAAAAGTATTTTAATTTATGCTGCTATTTTCTTCAAATATGCCACTGTGCATTGCCACAAACATTCTCGAATCCATGGTATCATCTAAAGTTAACAGTCGGTGGTTTGATTTAATTTGATTATAATGAGAAATCACTTTCTCAACTATCATGGAGTGAGGTGAAGTGACCAGTAAAGAGCATAACAGTTTCTTCAATATACCACATGTCACTGGATCAGTCGAAGCAGCTTGTGCGACATTTTTGCACCTTCGTCTGAAATAGATCCCTGATTTCTTGGATTGCTGGCCAACAATCGCAAATATTCGATGAAAAGTCTGAAACTTTTTCTTCGCCAAAAATGGTTTCGACCAAGAATCGACCCTTTTGAATCATTTCTGCTGTGGTCAGCTCATCTTCTTCAATGTTGAACCATATGTCAAAGTCCATGATCGGGTGGCTGCTGTGACGAGAGAATGCGATACTTTGCGTCTTTTCCTGTCGTTTTCTTCATTGCGAGTGTTGTCTTGTACATTTCTTCCTGACCACCTGGATATGGATTTAAACACCTACAACACCAACACTACATGTAGAAAAAGTGCTTTAATTTGCTCAAAACCTATTTTCCTCGTTCACGGGTATAAATGTCGTAAAATTTACTATTGCAGGCATCACCAAGTCATATTAACATAAGTCCCACAGTGGATTCTTACACTACCAGTTATCTACATTTATAAGATCCACATACATACATGTAACCATCCAGAAAAGCTAGCAATAAGAAAACTCAATAAATCAGTTCTTGTGCGACAATTGAAAAGTAGAGACGTGTACCACAGTCAAAATACGCATCACCAATAGTACTTGTTAAAAAGAAGTCCGGAGAACTTAGAATGTGTGTAGATTACCGAACCCTTAGCAAGAACATGCTTAAAGACAATTAGCCCACACATTTAAAAGATGATCGTATAGACAAACTTTAGGAAAAGAGAGTGTTCACCAAGTTAGACTTAAAAAATGGCTTTTTTCACATATTTATGTGGGACTGGGGTATTGTATTATGAATAAACACAGTCCCGGTTATAGTTTTATATTAGTTTTATTTAATGTTAAGATAAGTATTGATTTTTAGTTAATAGTAGATATAATTATAATTAATTGTTTAATGTCTTTCGCGTTTTCGTCGTGTGTACGTCTTACACTTTCGGCTTTTCGTCTTTAACTTCGTCTTCTTAATGCGTCTCTGTCTGACCGGCTTGCCAGATTGTCTTCCGCTTTTTCGAGTCAGCTGACTCAACTAGGGCTGGCTGAATAGGATTGCCAGACCATTCCCACAAATCGGCCATCCTACACTTCATTCGCCCCGAATGCATCGTCGTCGTCGTCGTATGGTACCCATAGTTTCATATACTCAGCGCAGGTGCTCGTCTGCCTTGGGCCTTCGCAGAATACTGAGTCTATTGCCACGTCGTAGGTGTCGTTGAATTTTACCCTTATGATTGTCTTTGATCCGGTATGGACCAAGATATTTCGGGTTTAGCTTTAACCCAGGACCAAGTTGGGTTCTTTTGATGGCAACTAAATCGCCTATCTTATACTTCGATGCTGGTCTTCGTCTTAAGTTGTACCTGTTTTTGTTTTCATCTTGAATTTGTAGAATATGTTGCTTTGCTTCTTTACGTTGTTTATATCGTTCATCATTAAAGTGTTGAATCATTTCGTCTTCTATCATTTCCTTGATTTTGATATCAGACTTTATTCGAATCTTTGTTCCCGTAAGCAGCTCAAAAGGAGTTGTTTTTATACTTCTACTAAATGTTGAATTGATGACTCGCTGGACATTATTTACAAATTTGTACCATTTTCTTTGATCGTCGCTTGAGAGTTTAGAAAGGACTGCGAGGACTGCGTAGTATTTAGCCTCCCTACTTGGCCGTTCGCTCGAGGAAGTCCCGTCGCGATGGGATGATGTTTTATGCCTTCGCTTTTGCAATACAAGTCAAATTCCTCCGAAGAAAAAGCTGATCCTTTGTCCGATATTATTTGGAATGGATTGCCAATAACCTTGCTCTGCTCCTGTAGTCGTAAAACTGCATCTTTTGTAGAAGTCGACTTTGTTGGGTACAGCCAACAAAACTTGGTGAAACTATCTCGTGACTGCCAGGATATGTTTATACTGTTTATGCGTTGATTCCAGAGGTCCTAAAATCGATAGGTGGGTCATTAGCGGTTGTACATCTTTGTATAATGGATGAAACTCTCCTTCTTGTTTTCCTTGCTTGCGGTTAGTCACGATACATCTTATGCAACAGCTTATACATCTCTTTATTTTCTCTTCTAGATTCGGTATGAAATATTCTATTCCAATGATCTCTCGTGTCTTCTTTGCGGAAAAATGACCATGATCGTGGGCCTCTTTTATTAGTTCTCGTTGCAGTTCTAGAATTAGTTCTCAATTAGTTCTAGTTGGTACGACAAAAAGTTCGTTGTCCGAGATAAGTTTGTGCAGAACTCCAGCCTTTAAAAATAGTTATTGTGATTCGTCTTATCTGGCAATACGTCTATAATACCCTTCAGCTGGTCGTCCTGAGCTTGCAGATGCTTTATTCTGCTATGCATACTGGTTTCGCTGATCATCATTGGTGCACGACTGAGTGCATCAGCATGGCGAATTCGAGTGCCCGCTCTGTGTTCGACGTCATATTGAAATTCTTGCATTTGGAGAATCCAATGAGCTACCCGTGTGCACAGATCCTTTTTCTGAATAGTTTTAGCTAGAGCATTGCAATCTGTAACAAATTTGAAGCGTAGCCCTAGTAAATAAACTCGAAATTTTTTAAATGCTTCTACAACAGCTAAGATTTCTAACTCGTAACTGGTGAACTTCTTTTCGGCATCTGTCGTTTTCTTGCTCATGTAATACACTAGATGAAACTGCATGTCTTCTGGCGACTTCTGGAGAAGGACTGCGCCAAATCCGTCGATTGAGGCCTCCGTATGAAGCGCCGTTTCGTGTAGCTGATAAAAAATTTTCAAAACTGGCTTCTCTGAAATAAGCTTCTTTAATTTGTTAAACGCAGCTAGCTCTTTCTCACCAAAAATAATCTATGCATCATGTTTTGTCATATCCGTTAGAGGCTTTGCAATCAGAGCAAAATTTAATATAAACTTTCGAAAATATCCAACTAACCTTAAGAAACTCTGTAATTGTTTTAGATTAGACGGGATAGGAAACGATGACACGGCTTGCGTTTTCGATGTGGATGGACTAATACTTTGGTTTTCAATTACGTGTCCTAAATACTCAATTTTCGTTTTAAGGAACTGACATTTTTTGAAATTAATCACAAGCCCATATTCTTCGCAGTGTTTGAGTACTTCTTTTAAATTGGCTACAGCTTCGTCTTCAGTTTTTGCTGGTATTATTATATCATCAACATATGGTATGGCTACTCCTTTCTGGTTAGATCTCTGAATATAGCATTGACATGCCGTTTAAAAACGCTGGGAGAGTTCGAAAGACCAAATGGAACTCGAAGAAACTGGAATTGTCCATTATGTGTTACGAAAGAAGTATACTTGCGGCTCCCTTCTTCAATGCCAACATGAAAAAAACCATTTTTTAAATCAATGGAACTGAAAATACGTGCATTTTGAAGCCTGTCTAACTGATTTGATCCGTCACGTTTTTTCACAAGCACGACTGGGCTTGTATACTCAGACTCTGATATTTCAATTATGCCATCCTTCAGCCATTGATCGGTTTGATTGTCAATGATGCACCTCTCTGCATATGAGAATCATCGAGGTCGTGAGTATATCGGTTTATCATCATTTAGAACTAATCGCATTTGAATATTTGTTGACTTTTCGCTTACCGGATGATAATTCTGTACCAAATTTTGAACTGCTGCTTTTACTTGCTGCTGGATCTATGTCGGCCTGCTGTTCACTGGACTCATCCACATTGATTTTCAAAAAGGAACTTACTTCGGATTCTAAAGATTGGGTTTTTGTCACCTTTAGACCTTTGTAGCTGATTGTAAACTCCGCTTGCTTACAGAAATCCTCGCCAAGAACAATTTCCACGTCCATAAATTGTTGCTCCACTGAGAGAAATGTCAAACAGTATTTCTCACCGTTAATATCGACCGTATATTTAAATGAACCCGATGCTTTGATCTTGTCTGTGTCTTTTTCTTTCCGAACCGATTAAATAAACGTTAGAATCACTCAACATTGGATTATTCATGTTTTTCAGCATTGCTTCAGATATTAAATTGTACTTGCTACCGGTGTCTAAGAACGCGTTATAATTAATATTGTCGATTTTAACTGGAATAGACATAAAATTTTGAGTTGACGTAATTTTGCATGTATTGGCTTTATCCTTTTTGGCACTGCTTGTTGGGCAATCTTTGGCAATATGTCCGAAATTATTACACTGAACACTTTTTCTGCCCTTATTTTTATAATCGCAATTAACTGATGTATGGCCCTTGGCGCCGCAATTAAAACATTTGAGTTCTTTGTTTGCACTTTTCTTTTGCACTGCTTGAAACTTATCGTCGTTGCTGCTTGCCCACACCATTGTTATATTTGTTTTCATTTTTCGATTTCTCGCGCATAACTTCAAAAATTTTTAGCTTCTGCTTGAATTCATGTAGTTATATTATTAGACCCGTATAAAATTGATTTGTTATTTAACGTATCGTCTATGCCATCGATCACATATTGTATCAGCGAAGAGTCTTCAATATTTCCGCGAGATGACATTTCTTTCATTGACAAAAAGTACTCCTGCAGACTTTCGTTTTTCTTTATTTTTCTATCAGACATTGACTTATGTAACTGTGCGCTATTTGTTCTTGATTTAAATTCAGCAAGAAGTGCGACTTTTGGCTTAAACCAGGTCGTAACATTTCGCTCACTATTAGCAAACATTTTTGCTAGGCCTTTAATGATCGTTTGGCAAAAATAAATTTTTGTAACTCGTTCCAACACATAACAGTTGCCATATCTTCAAAATCTTGGACCCATATTTCTATAGATAGATTATCCCCGGAACTTCGGAAAAACTGCTTGGATTTCAACCACTGCTTGTATTTTGCACACTGCATGAATTCTCGCTTCGCACACTTATATTTTCGCACACTTCGTCGGTTTGTGACTCTTCGTCTTCACTTTCGTCGTTATTTTCCGTTTGAAAATCGGCATCTTTGAGCAAAGAATTCTTTTTTAAATTGCAAAATATGATGTGTTTCGTTAAATCGTTTTTATTGTGAGGCAATCGAAGCAAATTACAAATTACAGCCAGATCCATATCTGACAGATTTTCAGCAATATAATCAACTTTATCATTATACAAATTGTCCGACTCAGCAAACTCATAGCCCTCGAACTCTCGCACCCGTTTTCTATTATTTCTATCTCCTTCTTTTTCAAAAATAAACTTGTGCAACAGAACGATATTCTCTCTATTTTCCAGCCGAAGCATCTCACTAATACACTGAAAGTCATTTAACTGTGCCATTTTTCGTTTCGTTTTTGTTCGTTGCTGTGTGTATATGGGTAACCGACGCGGTAAAAACGTGGTAAAATGTGGCGTCTCTTTTTGGCTGATGCAATTTGCAACAAATTGTGAAATAAAATTGTTTTCTTTTATACCGATTCGACTTTTATTGAACTTTTAGCATTATTCACCATTTTCATTAAACTTTTAGAGAGACTCGTATTATTTAATTTTGCACCTTTTTACACTTTATTTTAATTTTCCGTTATACTTTGTTTTTAGGTTGAGTTCACTTATAGTTTTTTCACGTAAAGCCTCAATATGTCTGGGCTACTTTCTTACACTTTTAAATCTTTTTCACTTTTACTTCTTTGTGTGTGTCACCTCTCTTTCACTTTTTATTCTTTTTCAGTTGAGCCCAAATGTGTGGGTCACTTTTCTTTCACGTTTAATTCTTTTTAGGTTGAGCCCCCAAAATGTGTGGGACTGGGGTATTGTATTATGAATAAACACAGTCCGGTTATAGTTTTATATTAGTTTTATTTAATGTTAAGATAAGTATTGATTTTTAGTTAATAGTAGATATAATTATAATTAATTGTTTAATGTCTTTCGCGTTTTCGTCGTGTGTACGTCTTACACTTTCGGCTTTTCGTCTTTTCGTCTTTAACTTCGTCTTCTTAATGCGTCTCTGTCTGACCGGCTTGCCAGATTGTTTTCCGGGTCAATACGGATGTCTTCGAATGCCATTTTGATGGTGTTAACAAATTTTTGCTGAATTAGTTCGAGAAGACAAGGTTTTAATTTACATGGACGACATATGGATAGCAATAAAGGATAGTGTTGCCGAAATTCGGGCCTGCGAATAAACTTTGTACCACTGTACTACAAACGGCACTTTGTCCGAACAAACAGAATGACGCTCTTTAAAAACTCATCTTACTCTTGCGGTACTTTATTATACATAAGTAGACACATAAGCGCGAAAAATACGCAGCTGCATTGATCTAAGTACATACATAAGAACCGCGTGTTCAGTTGTTTTTTCGTAGCCAAGAGGCCAAGACTAGAGTAAGTGACATGAGATTGTACAATTATTAGTTATAAGAAAATTTGTAAAAATAACCTGAAATTACTTGCAGAATTAAAAGCTTCCCGCTTACCGCATACCTAACCAGAGGAATTAATGGACTAAATTTATTTCAAAGGCACTGGCGAAGCTAGATTAACTAGTCGAACGAGCAACAATTCTTTTTAATTTCTATTGGAAATTAAATTTACTCTTTCGTAAAGAATTTTGAGCAAATTCTTTAATTCCTACGGTGTAGTAGAGCTACAGAGACCTAAAGAGGAAGGACTACACAAATCCCAAGGAAAGAACAAATTTAAATTTTACCACGCGTAAAATTACGTATAGACATGGCACCGACTGGAAACTGTGGTCTGTGCCAGGAGCCGGCCAACCAGGAAATGCTCACATGCTCCAGGTGTGCATCTCAATTCCACTGCACCTGCTGCGGATCGAAAAACAGTGCCACCTCGAGTTCCTGGATGTGCGAGACATGTCGCCACGTGCCTGATGAAGGCGAACATAACCTCGAAACTGAATCACATTTCAAGGTTAACCAACCAGGTAACAAAGATCAGCACGTGGAAGATGAAGCAATGCCGGAAGATCAGCAGATACTTTTGCAACAATTAGAGGAGGAAGTGCCACCAACACTCCACAGGCGACGTGTACCAGAGCGCAGAGCATGCCGTGCAAAGCCAATGGCATAACACCACAACAAGTAGCTGCTCGACAATCAATGCCGGGAGAATTACCAGTTTTCAAAGGAGATCCTAGAGAATGGCCACTTTTCATAAGCACCTATGAAACTAGCACCCGGATCGGTGGATACAGCAACGAGGAGAACGCTATGCGTCTGCAGAGATGTCTGAAAGGTAGGGCCCTTGAAGCGAGACAGCTTACTGTTCGCAGAAATGCTGCCGAGCGTTATAAGTACTTTGAGAATGTACTTTGGACGCCCGGAACACATAATAAAACTGTTGATGGAGAATGTGCGAAATTTGCCTCCTCCAAAGGGCAAGCTAGAACCGCTGATCGAGTTTGCATTCGCGGTTAAAAATATGTGCGCTACCATTAGGGCAAGCAAGCTAGATGCGCACCTAAACAACCCTACGTTATTACAAGAGCTTATCGAGAAGATGGGACCTGATATGATGCTTAACTGGGCCCTACACTCAAAATCCATACCGTACCCGAACATACAGCACCTAGCGGATTGGTTGTTTGAGTTGGCTGAAGCAGCGAGTCGTGTATCGACGCCCCACATATTACTAGAAAGCGACAAGAACAGAACCAACCAACAGCGCCCACAGATAACCATAAACACACATTCTGTGCGATATGCAAAGGACACCACAAACCAGTGTCTTGCGAAAAGTTGTTGCGGATGTCAGTCGAAGCCAGGTCGAACTCAATAAATAACCATTACCTATGTGCTCAGTGCCTCACAAGCCACAAGGGATCCTGCTGGAGTCGCGTAACTTGCGACATAAATGGTTGCAAAGCAAAACATCATCATCTTCTACACAAGGAGGTGACGAAAAGCGTCCTGCACAATCATCGTGGGTCCCTAACCAACCAGCCAGAATGCTATGTTCGAATCGTTCCAGTCACTTTGCACTCAAATTCGAAATTCGTCGATATCTACGCATTTTTGGACGACGGATCGACTTTAACACTTGTAGAAGAAAATTGGCTGATGCGCTCGAAGTGAAAGGTTTCGCTAATCCCTATGCATTAGATGGACCGGCGATGTTAGTCGGCAGGAGCCGGAATCCAAGCAGCTGAACTTGAGAATCTCAAAACAAGGACAGGGTAATAAATTCTTTAAAGTAAATGAAGTCTGCACAGTTAAGTCTATTGGTCTCTCAGCCGAGACGATGATAGCAGATAGGATAAAACAAAGATATCCACACTTAAAAAACTTGCCTATCCCGAGCTTTGTTAAAGCCTCAAATGATAATAGGCAGTAATAATCCGAATCTCATAGCTTCGCTAAAGGTGCGCGAAGGAAAATGGCAGCAACCAATTGCTGCAAAAACGAGACTAGGATGGACTATATATGGCGGATCGGGACGATCTGGGGGAGGACTCAACCTGCATCGGTGTCAATGCGATCTGGATTTGCTTGAGATGGTTAAAAAACATTTGCTAATGGAGGAAAAATCACCGCCGATGTTTACCAAGTCCCCTGATGAAGAGCGATCTCTACAGATTCTGGAGGACACTGTTAGTTACAGCTCGCGGATGTACACCACGGGATTGCTTTGGAAAGATGGTCCCGTGTATTTCCAAATAGCCTGCCGGTAGTAAAACGACGACTCTTATGCATGCAAAAGAAAATGGCAGCAGACCCTCCTTTTGCAGATGAGCTACATAGTCAAATACAAAACTTGATAGCCAAAGGATATGCCAGAAAGTTGACAGAGGAAGAAGTCCTGGAGAAACCCGAAAATGCATGGTACTTGCCCATTTTTACTGTACGAAATCCACATAAACCTGACAGGATCAGATTGGTGTGGGACGCGGCAGCTCAATCATCAGGAGTAGCCCTAAATGATTTTCTTCTGAAGGGACCCGATTTGCTCGTGCCCTTGCTGCAGATTATGTATAACTTTAGAATGAGAGCAATTGGCGTGAGCGGTGACATCGCCGAAATGTTCCATCGAATAGCAGTAAGCGAAGAAGATGCTAAGGCCAACGATTCCTATGGCAAATCAGACAACAGGCGTCATAGAAACTTTCCAATAAAATGTCTTGACATTTGGAGCCACGTGCTCACCCTGTATAGCGCACTATGTGCGCGACCTGAACGCTAAAAACACGCAGATGAGTTTCCTTCGGCAGCTAAAGCTATTCAGAGAAGTCACTACGTAGACGACTACATCGATTTATACCATTCAGAAGAAGAAGCCATTACATTAGCGAAGGAACTTCGCGACACAACAACCTACGACGAAAAACAGTTCTTTAACAGTGAAGAGATACACTCTTATGAGAAAATATTGGGCATGCGGTGGAGCCCACGTCAAGATGCCTTCACCTATGCACTAAAGTTTGTGCGCCTGAAGCGCAACATAATAGCGACAAAAGTCGCACCAACCAAAAGGGAAATTTTACAAGTTTTGATGTCAGTTTTTGACCCCATGGGTTTTGTATCCTGTATAATGACGTATCTCAAAATACTGCTCCAACAAGTTTGGCGATCGAAGATTGATTGGGATGAGGAAATACCACCCAATCTGCAATCTGTGGCAATCATGGCTGTCCTTCTTACCCTTCATAGAGAACGTACAAATGCCGAGATGCTATTTTAAAAATTGGCATGCACACGACTGCCGAGTTCAAATTCACGTATTCGTGGATGCGGGAGAAGACGCCTACTCTGCCGTTGCGTATTTCCGTATCAAACAAAATAACCAAATACTTTTGAGTCTCGTTTCAGCCAAATCCAAGGTAGCTCCGTTGCAGCCGCTCTCGATACCCCGCTTGGAGCTACAGGAAGCAGTAACTGGAGCGCGACTGATGAAAAACATAATAGCACAACATGAAATCGACTTTGAGGAATGTTACTTATGGACCGACTCGAAAACGGTACTAGCGTGGCTCGATGGAGACCCACGACGATATCAACAATATGTAATGTTTAGGATAGCCGAGATATGTGAGCTCACCGAGGCCAGAAACTGGAGATGGGTACCAAGCAAACAAAATGTTGCAGACATCGCCACCAAACGACAACATAGGACTGAAACATATACACAATGGTTCGAAGGACCCAAATTTTTAAAACTACCGCCGGCAGATTGGCCGACGGAAACTACCAATGAAAGGACAGTCACTGAGGAACTGCGTCCTCGTTTCCTTCACATGCGAAGGGAACCAGCAAGAATCAATTACGAGTACTTCTCAAAATGGAATCGATTGACCAGGGCAATAGCATGTTGGCTTGCCTATAAGAGGAAATTGATCAACAAAATACGTAAATCAAATGAGAATACAAACCAACTGGCATCCCAAATTAATGAAGCCAGAATGTTTCTATACCGGAACATACAACAAGAATGTTACAACGAAGAGTACACAGCCATCGAAAACGGCCACCACGTTTGCGGGAGCAGTCCACTATGGAGGTTACAACTCTTCCTAAATGACCAGGGAGTATTGTGTGTACGCGATCGAGCCAGTCGCTTCGCTGGCATCCCTGAAGGACGAATCGCTCTACCCACCCCACACTTACAAAGCTGATAGTCCGGCACTACCATGAAAAATACTATCACATGAATCATGAGACTACAGTAAATGAAGCGAGGCAAAAATATTTTATTCCAAAACTAAGACCTCTCCTTAAAGGGATTCGTCGAAATTGCCAACAATGTAAGCTGAGTAGTGCTCGACCTATTGCACCCTTAATGGCGCCCCTACCGAGGGCTAGACTGGGTGCATTCAAGCCAGCGTTTACGTATGTAGGAGTTGATTATTTAGGGCCGCTAACAGTCATCGATGGAAGAAAGTCATTGAAAAGATGGGGCATGCTGATAACCTGCCTCACAATGCGAACAATAAGATCGTGCATAGTCTAACCACAAACTCATGCCTAATAGGCTTAAGACGCCATATATCGCGCCGAGGCACACCAAAGGAAATATATAGCGGGACTAATTTTCGAGGGACCGATGCCTTCCTTAGAGACAAACTTCAACTGGATGATGCGAAAATGCATCGAGAATTGTCGCAGCAGGAAATATCGTGGTACTTCAACCAACCGTCAGCTCCTCACATGGGAGGAGCCTGGGAGCGCTTGGTGCGTTCCGTCAAAACCGTGTTATACCGTATAACACCAAATCAAAAATTTTCAGATGAAAGTCTTCTTACCGCCATGGCAGAGGTGGAAATGACGGTCAACTCCAGGCCCCTGACATACGTGTCCCTGGACGACGAAGATCAAGAAGCTCTTACGCCAAATCATCTGTTGCTTGGCTCATCAAATGGAGAAAAACCGATTTGCGATTCGGAACAAATCGACTATAAATGGTCGTTCCGCCAGAGTGAGATGTTTGCCAACCTATTTTGGAAGCGCTGGGTCAAAGAGATGCTACGAAACATAACACGAAAGTCCAAGTGGCATAAAAAAGTAAAGCCAATTGGTTTAGGCGACATCGTACTTATAGTGGACGAAAATCAGCGTCGTAATACCTGGACAAAGGGTCGAGTGGTCGAAGTGACCACCGCAAACAGTTAAGTCCGCCAGGCGAAGGTACAAACACAATTAGGTGTCCTCTCCAGACCAGCAGTAAAGTTAGCAGTCCTCGATGTCGGAAAAGATGAAGCAAGCTCCAGTGGCTCGCTTGCTGAGAGGGGAATGTTGCCGAAATTCGGGCCTGCGAATAAACTTTGTACCACTGTACTACAAAACGGCACTTTGTCCGAACAAACAGAATGACGCTCTTTAAAAATTCTAAAACTCTCTCTCTCATCTTACTCTTGCGGTACTTTATTATACATAAGTAGACACATAAGCGCGAAAAATACGCAGCTGCATTGATCTAAGTACATACATAAGAACCGCGTGTTCAGTTGTTTTTTCGTAGCCAAGAGGCCAAGACTAGAGTAAGTGACATGAGATTGTACAATTATTAGTTATAAGAAAATTTGTAAAATAACCTAAAATTACTTGCAGAATTAAAAAGCTTCCCGCTTACCGCATACCTAACCAGAGGAATTAATGGACTAAATTTATTTCAAAGGCACTGGCGGATCTATATTAACTAGTCGAACGAGCAACAGATAGTAAAAGTAATTTAGAAATATTAACAGAAGTTTTTAAACGTTTTTAGTTGCCAACAACAGCAGGAGACGGCATCAAGCCAGATCCAAAAGGATTACAGGCAGTTAGCAATTTTCCAGTACCGGCTAAAACACATGAGGATACAGAGTTTCCTAGGGTTGTGCTCTTATTTTCGACGATTTGTTAAAGATTTTTCAATAATAGCAAAACCATTGTACGATCTGGTGAGAAAAGACAGAAAATTTAAGTTCGGTGGTTATGAATTAGAATGTTTTGAAAAATTAAAAGACATTTGCTAGAAGCACCTACATTTGCTTTGTACAACCCGACTGACCCAACAGAGCTACTGCGATGCTAGCGCCCTAGGTTTTTGTTCAATGCTTTTGCAGAGAAAGAAAGATAATAAGATGCAACCAGTGTTCTATTTTTCTAGGCGTACAACCATAGTTTCGAACTCGAGACACCAGCCGTAGTGTTATAACGTTTTAGAATATATCTTCAAGGATTAGAGTTCAAGATAGTCACGGACTTACGTTAGCACTTAATAAGAAAGAACTTGCTCCCAGAATAGCTCGATGGGCTCTTCTTCTTCAAGACTATGACTATACCTTAGCACCGAGCCGGAAAGCACACGCTGCACGTTGATGCGCTTCCAATTCATTCGAAGAGAACCTAATTATTTGGCAAAGTAGAGATGAGAAAATTAAAGAAATTCTAACGAATTTACAGAATACAGAACACAAAGATTATGAAACGCGCAATGGCATAGTGTACAGAAAGAAAGAAAGATAAGGAATCTCTTTTATTTTACGTCCCAAAAGAAATGGAAAGTCATGTCATTTAAAGATTTTTTCGTCGAAAATTCAGTTAAACACATAAAAATCGCTACAGGATCTCCGCAAGCGAACGGACAAGTAGAAATGGTAAATAGAAGTTTGGGTCCAATGATCGGTAAACTGACTGAGCCGGATAAAGGATTGTATTGGGACACAATCTTAGAAACAGTTGAATATGCACTTAACAACTCGTTACAAAGGTCAATTAGTCAGCATCCAAGTAACGTTTTGTTCGGAGTTGCACAAAGAGGAAAGGTTATAGACGCATTGAAAATTAGTTTCGATGAATTAAATAGACTGATTTTTACGTCGCACACCCATTTACTTGAAGTTGATTTTTAAAGTCATTCAATTCATTCATTTGGTTTTGAATGTTGTTAACTCGAATTAATTTTTCTATCATTTATGCAGCTCTCTGTAGCGTGAACAGAGTGTAATTCGCTAAAGACTAATAATAATTTTGATCAATTTGTCACACACAGACCGGATCGGAACACTTATAATGCAGCTCCTATATCCATTGCAAATTCTCAAATCAGGGACCGTAACTGTTATAAGGTATTTATAAAACCAGAGGGCCGGGGCTAACTTCGACCGCGTCAAAGTTTGTATACCCTTGCAATTTTTTTGGTAACTTTTTCCTTACCTATAGCCATCAAAGTAGAAAAACGTTTAAGCTAAAAAGGCTAATGTTTCCAAAAGAACGGCCTACATAGGAAATAACGAAGATATTGATCAAATTTGGCACAGTCATTAACAGATATATTAAACTAACAAATGTTTAATTTGAAAGCAATCGCGGCAAAAGTAACGAAGTTATTGACAAAAGTCACTGTTTTCGAAAGATCGTTCCTATGGGAGCTATATGATATAGTCACCCGATCTTGATAAAATTTGGCGTAGTCGTTTATATGTGAAATTAACTCACCAATATTAAATTTCACGACAATAGCTCGGAAAAAACCGAAGTTATTAAGAAAAGTCACTGTTCGTGACTTTGCCATTTGTATGGGAGCTATATGATATAGTGATCCGATCCGGCTGAATCCGAGATATACAACGCCTGCAGTATATACAAGCCTACATGCAAAATTTCAGCTCTGTAGCTTTAACGGTCTAGGAGGAGTTTGCGTTGATCCAGACGGACGGACGGACGGACGGACATGGCTATTTGAACTCGTCTCGTCGTGCTGATCAAGAATATATATACTTTATATGGTCGGAAATGCTTCCTTCTATGCGTTGCACACTTTTGACCAAAATTAATATACCCTTTTTGCAAGGGTATAAAAATCAATATGATTATGTTGCAACTTTTTCATTAAACTCAAAAATAACTCTTATTTTTATACCCTTGCAATAAGGGTATCTTAATTTTGGTTAGAAGTGTGCAACGCATCTCCGACCATACAAAGTATATATAATTAAATATTCGATTTTCCCAATAAGGAAAAAAAGATATTTTTCGTGAGTTAAAAGCAACGTACTTTATTATTTGAAAGAAAACTTAGAACTGATTACAAAAATGTCTTATGGTTATATTTATAGCTAAATTTGGGAGCCCTTTGGTGGCGTGGTTGATATTTCGACGATTTGATTGGTCCGATTTTAATTGCTGAGTTAGCGTTCTCACGCCTTTGGTTGTTAGGGGGACAATTATTATTTCAAGTGTTCAATTGTTTATGTTAGTTTTTATGGATTAGCGTTCATACGCTTTGGTTTTGAGGGGGACAATTATTACTTCAAGTGTTCAATTGTTTATGTTAATTTTTATGGATTAGCGTTCATACGCTTTGGTTTTGAGGAGGACAATTGTTTATAAAAACGGATGTTTACTTTAACGTTATGAATTTTAGGGGCCGAAATATTTATATGTTATTGGGTATTGGAGTCGGATATATGACTCCCCCATCCTAAAGAAAATAGCCTGTCCTCAGGCGGATACATTGGGATATAGGGAGGGGTTTTCTCAGCTGTAAATATTGGAGTATCAATTTTGTTTATAATTTGGGACTCGATTTTTTCAACAATTGGGGTTTCGATTATGTCTGTGGGACCACGATTGTTATTTGATCGAAAATGCTTAATTATTAATTTTTGTGGCATTGCCTTAAACTTATAGATTAAGTATGTAATCAAACTTATTATAGTAAGTATAAAAGTGGTTAATGTAATAGTTTGAAATGCAGAATAATATTTCGTATGTTCGTTAATTATCTCTTTTGTTTGGATAAAGGAAATAGGTTCTAGCCTGGTGATATTGTTTGTTACATAAATGCTTTGGCTATAGTCAAACAATGAATTTATTATTGATATTCCGTTTAGTTGTAAGGCACAATCGTAAATTTTTATTATGTTATTGCCTTCTATTATTAATTCGTTGTTTACGCAATTTTGATTAAGTTTAGTTTTTGGTAGATTCCATGTTACAATTATATTTGGTTCAATGTAATTAGTTTGAAAATTCTTATATGTCTTAGTGTATTTACAAGTGGTTGGGATTTGATTTAAAATGCCTATTATACATACATTCGTTAGTTTCTATTTGTTTCGTGTTTTTATTGAACAAAGTGTTGTTATTAAAATAGTATTTATCGTATGAATTTTCTGTCAAAATATTTTTATTCTCGTCTGGATAAGGAAGTATCTCAAAGATAGGGGTTTTTATTATTTCTTGAGGAATGTTTGAAATGATAAATATCTCGTTTGAACTTGGTTTAAGCCAGTTTTTGTATTCAATAGTTTTTCCGAATTAACATGACTTAAGTGATTATGTTTTAGAAGTTTTGGGTTGAAAATTCCTAGTCTAGTGAGCTGCATGCCCATTTCTATGTCTTCAATGTATTCTGTGAAATGCTCAAAATTAAAGATTAGAACTTCTAATCTTACTGATTTTTCTTTTTCTTCCCTGATGCTGTTTATTACTTCTAAACCTTTATTAACAGTGTCTATTACGTAATTTAGTTCGTTTGCTTGTACGCTATTGCTTTCAAGATTATTTATTTTTCTTCTAATTCATCTTTATCTTCTTGATCAAGAGTACCAAAAAGATATTTGTATATTGAACCAATTCCGTTAATTAGTCCTCGTTTATTACGTTTTACAATGTGTATTCCATTAATTTCCCTACTTAGTTTTTCTGTTAAGTATTGAATATGGATTAGGTTTTTAAATTCTTGTGCTTGTTGCATTAAATTATTATATGTAATGTCTATTAGAGTTAAATTCACTTTTAAATAATGATATTCAAAGTTTGTCGGTAAGTCCATGGTTCCTGTTTTAAATATTAAGTAACCGTTTGGTGCTTTTACTGGGTTTATGTCAATGGATTGACTGCATGTTGATTTTAATGTTAAGAATAGCATGATGCATAAAAAAGTCATCTTGAGTTGTTGACCTGTAATTAATTAATTGTCGTATTTGCTTTTATTAACTTTCTTTTTCTTCTTGAATTTTGATTTGTAGTGTGTAACTTTTTGTCCTCTATTTCTTTCTTCAAAATGTTTCTCGTCTAACTGATTTATTTCTCCTGTCTTTTTGAATGGATTTGTCGTTTTTGACTTTACTAATGGTGCTTGTTTAAATCTAGTGTCGATTTCGAAGTCGTGTCTATCTTCATTTAAATTGTTTATTTGATGTATTTTTCTTGTTTGGGTATTATAGTCGGGGGATCCTGCATAGATAAAAATGTCCGCTGGGGTTTGGTTAGTTGTTTTATGTCTCGTCTTATGGTTGTATACGTAGAGAATTTTTTCAAATTTAAGTAATTTATCTTCGATGTCATTTTCACTATTTATAATTCTGAGTTTTTCATTTACTGTTTTATGGAATCTTTCTACGTCTGAGATGCCGTTTTTACTTGATGTGATTTCTAACTTTACATTTTCTTCTTGTAGCCAATTTTTTAGTGCTATACACAGAAATGCTGAATCTTTGTCTGATTTTATTTCTATTGGTTTGCCCATTTCAGTGAATACTTTCATAATTGCTCTCTTGGCTTCTAACCAATCTCTAGACTTTACTTCTACAAGTGTTACAAATTTCGAGTAAATGTCAATGCATGAAAGGAATTGTAAATTGTCGATCATGTAAAAGTCCATGACGTATTTTTCTCTGATATTAAAAAGTTCTGGTGTTATTTCAAAAGTTAGTTTTGTATTTCTATTTTCTGTCTTTGCGATATTGCATACTGAGCATTCATTAATAATGTTTTGAATTAGGTTTTGAAAATCGGGAAAATAATATTTTTCTTTAAACAAATTAATCGTTTTTTCAATTCCTGGATGTAATAATTCTTTATGTTGTTTTAGGATTATTTCTTTGAATTGTGCAAACGTTTGAATGTCCTCTAACTTAATGCTTGATTTCGAGGTTTTTGAATTTGCTTTCGATCGTATTATTTCAATAAAGGCTTGTTGAAATATGGGATAATCTTGTTCATTATGAAAATATAGCACAGTTCTCTTACCGTACTTCTTTTAAGACCAAATGGAATACGTGCGTATTCGTAATGGCCATGTTTAGTTGAGAAATCTGTTTTTGCAATAGATTCAGGATCCATTTGAATTTGATGAAATTCCTTAGCTAAATCCATGGTGGTAAAGTATTAACATTTTCCCAGTTTGTCAAGAATTTCATGCATGACTGGAATTGGGAATTTGTCATCTATTGTGACTTCATTTAAATTTCGGTAGTCAATGACTAATCTGAATTTTTGTTTGTTGGGAGCCTGTTCGATCATTTGATTTATTTGTTTGATGATTTCTATATCAAATATTTGGGAATATTTGTATGGACGTTTATAAATTGGGTCCTCATGTTTTGTACAAATAGAGTGCTTTATAGTACTCGTGAAAGTCAAATTTTCACCTTCGCGGTACTGAATGTCACTGAATTCGTACAAGACTTTTTTAAGTTTTTATATTTCTTCGTTGTTTAAATGGTCGAGTCTATACTCATTGCTTTCTATTATTTCATTTTCAATCGCAAAATTTGTGTTTGGGTCCCTCTCTGTAGGTGGGTCCAAACATTCTATGTTATGTTCTTCTTCTATTTCTTCATTATCTCTGAAATAAAATGTATAGTTTCCTAGTTTTGCGTATTCTTCTTCGTAATTTATTTGGCTTTACATGCTTTTAGGAAAGTTCTGCCTATCAACATGTCATATTTATTTGAAAATTTATGGATATATAATTTTTGTTCTGGCTGACAAAGTTTGCTGGGTGCAAGAAAAATGATTTCTTTTAATTCAACTGCTCCTTCACTCATGTGTATTTTGGATCTCCTAAATGGGTTTTGAAATTAAAAAAGTTTTCGGACATTATATCTATTGAAGATCCTGAGTCGACTACACGTCTCAAAGATTCATTTCTGATGAAGGACTTGTTCCTATCTCTTCCTACGATTGTTCCGAGGCATTCTGATGAAAATACTGATGTGTCCATTTTGCTAATTCCACTATTTGTTTTAGGATTATTTCTTTAAATTGTGCAAACGCTTGAAGGTCCTCTAACTTAATGCTAGATTTCGAGGTTTTTGTATTTGCGTTTGGTTGTATTATTTCGATAAAAGCTTGTTGGAATATGGGAAAATCTTGTCCATTATGAAAATATAGTACAGTGTTCTTACTGCAAAGATATCTTATGATTATATCCCTTGCGTAAGCATTGGTCATTTCTTTGTAAAAGTAAGTTATTGTTTCTGCTTTGTCTTCTGAACCTCTAATGAATTCTATTTGTCTGTTGTAATAATTAATGGGTCTTTCTACTATTGGAATGTAGTTTTCATTATCCTCGTGAGCACTATGTATTGTAGCTGCTGTGCTTTCTGTTGATCCTAAAAAGTTTTCATCTATTTTAACTCTGGAAAGGGCATCTGCTACATGATTTTCTTTGCCAGGTAAATATTTAATTTTGTAATCAAACTCATTTAGTCTTACTTTCCATCTTTGAAGTTTCATATTTGGTTCTTTTATATTGTTGAGCCATACTAAGGCTTATGGTCGCTTAGAATCTCGAACTTTCTACCGAAAAGGTATGGCCTAAAATATTTGGTTGCCCATACAATAGATAGTAATTCCTTTTCTATGGCTGAATAATTAAGTTCGTGTTCGTTAAGTGTTCTACTACCATAAGAAATAGGTCTATGGTCCTGTGAAAGGAACGCACCTAAAGCTATGTTGCTAGCATCTGTGGTTAGGCAAAATGGTTTTTTGAAATCGGGATATGCAAGTATAGGATCATTCATAAGGAGATATTTTAATTTTTCGAAGGATGAAATATAATTTGGGTCGCTTATATTTATTTTAGCTCCTTTCTTTAATCCTAGAGTTAAAGGTTTTGCAATATGTGCAAAGTTGGGTATGAATTTCCTGAAGAATCCGCATAATCCTAAGAATGATTTAATTTCTTTTGGAGTTTTGGGTATCGGAAATTTTTGAATTGCTTTGACTTTATCTGGGTTAGGTTTATACCTTCTGTTGTTATTATATGACCAAGGAATGCAGTTTCCTTTTTCATAAATTCGCATTTGTCGAGTTGGAGTTTAAGATTAGCTTCTCTTAGTTTGTTAAATACCTTTCTGAGTGATAGTATGTGTTCCTCCAATGAAGTGGAGTACACAATGATGTCATCCAGATAAACAAGGCAATCCTTATAAATAAGGTCTTCCAAAAGATTATTCATGCATCTTTGGAATGTTGCCGGGGCATTTTTAAGACCAAACGTGTGTATTCGTAATGGCCATGTTTAGTTGAGAAAGCTGTTTTTGCAATAGATTCAGGATCCATTTGAATTTGATGAAATCCCTTTGCTAAATCAATGGTGGTAACGTATTGGCATTTTCCCAGTTTGTCGAGAATTTCGTCCATGACTGGAATTGGAAATTTGTCATCTATTGTGACTTCATTTAGATTTCGATAGTCAATGACTAATCTGAATTTTTGTTTCTTGGAAGCATCTCCTTTTTTTGGAACGATCCAAATGGGTGAACAGTAGGGGGAATTCGATTTTCGAATGATACCCTGTTCAATCATTTCATTTATTTGTTTGTTGACTTCCATATCAAATGTTTGGGGATATTTGTATGGTCGTTTATAGATTGGGTCCTCATGTTTTGTATGAATAGAGTGCTTTATTGTACTCGTGAAAGTCAAATTTTCACCTTCGCGGTACTGAATGTCACTGAATTCGTACAAGACCTTTTTTAGTTTTTGAGTTTCTTCGTTGTTTAAATGGTCGAGACTATATAGCAATGATGCTTTCTATTATTTCGTTTTCAATCGCAAAATTTGTTTCCGGGTCCCTTTCTGTGGGTGGGTCCAAAACTTTTATGTTTGGTTTTTCTTCTATTTCTTCAACATCTCTAAAGTAAAATGTATAGTTTCCTAATTTTGCGTATTCTTCTTCATAATTTATTTGTGCTTTGCAGGCTTTTAGGAAAGTTCTGCCTATCAACATGTCGTATTTATTTGAAAATTTATGGATATAAAATTTTTGTTCTGTCGGACAAAGTTTGCTGGGTGCAAGGAAAATAATTTCTTTTAGTTCTACTGCTCCTTCAATCATGTGAATTTTGGAATCTCCTAAATAGGTTTTGAAATTAAAAAAGTTTTCGGACATTATATTGATTGAAGAGCCTGAGTCGACTACACATCTCAAAGGTTTATTGTTCATCATTATTCTGATGAAGGACTTGTCTCTATCTCTTCTTCCGATTGATCCGAGGCATTCTGATGAAAATTCGGATGTGTCCATTTTGCTAATTCCACCATTACTTTCTCTTTGCCTTTTTGTAGGCTGGTTTGCTACATTATTCTTTGAATAGTTGTTTTGCTGTTGACTATTCATTGGATTTTGAGCCCTGTCAATATTTAATTTTTGTTGAAATTCTTGGAATAGTTTTTGGTTTTGTATTGTATCTGATTGTTTTGTTTGAGACGGAGTTGTGCTATTGGGTACAAAAGTTTTTCCACCTTTTTGATTCTGATTTTGGCTTTGATTTGATTTTCTTATTTCTGTTATACTATTCTCGTATAACCCTTCTCTTTGAGCTACTTGCTTCAATTTGCTGACTGTGGTTATATCGTATCTAGCTAACGTCATAAATAATCTATCGGGTAATTTTTTGTTTATTACGTCTTTTATAGTGTTATTTAACGCATTTGTATAAAGCGCGGTGTTATTCGCATCGTTTCTAGACTTAATTTGTTTGTTATAATGTAGGACTTATCTTCTAATTCTGTTACAAACTTACGAAGATTTCCTGCATAGCTGGTGTTGTAGAGGCGTCGCAGAAGTTCCTCACAGGGGGTCTGCGTTTTCAATTCGTTGATGAGGAGTGTCCTTAGTTCCGGCCAGGTGTTGGCTTGTCCAATTTGTGAGAGTCGTTGTGCTTCTCCAGTGAGCTGCATCTCGATTGCACTGAACAATATGTTATGCTGCCTTATATCATGGGTTGGATATAGGTGCATAATAAAATCTATCCTCCTTATGAACGACGTCAGATTTTCTGGAGCTCCATCGTAATTTGCCACCTGTCTTAACGAAGACAGTGCTTGATTGAGGTGGGCTTCGGTGAGTTCTACAGCCATTTTATTTCTTCTTTTTTTTTTGTTTTAGTGGTGTTTTATTTTTTTGATTTTCTGGGTTTTAGTGATGTTTTGTTTTGTTTTTTTTTTTCTGGGTTTTAGTGATGTGTTGTTTTGTTTTTTTTTTTCTGGGTTTTAGTGATGTGTTGTTTTGTTGATCTTCTGGGTTTTTTGTGGTGTTTTGTTTTGTTAATTTTCTGGGTTTTGGTTATGTTTTATTTTGGATTTTGGTTTTTTGTTCGCACACAAGTTGGCGTTTTTGTTCCTCAATTGGATTTAATAGTTGTAACACACAGTTAATATTTTCGCGCACAGTTGGCGTAAATATTTTTTTTTTTTTTGGTTGCAACACACAGTTGATATTTCCGCGCACAGTTGGCAGAAAATATTTTTCACTGTTGTAGACTTTTAAGCACTACCCGTAAGTTCTTGATGTCGGATCGGAATTTTTTTTATAGTGATTATTCACTAATTCTATGTAACGCACGGATAACAATTCTACGCGTCGCACGGATAGAATAACAGTTCACTACAATGATTATTCACCAATTCTATGTAACACACGGATAACAATTCTATATGTAACACGTATAGAATAACTTTTTTCCAATCCTACCGACTGCGCCAATTAAATATTCGATTTTCCCAATAAGGAAAAAAAGATATTTTTCGTGAGTTAAAAGCAACGTACTTTATTATTTGAAAGAAAACTTAGAACTGATTACAAAAATGTCTTATGGTTATATTTATAGCTAAATTTGGGAGCCCTTTGGTGGCGTGGTTGATATTTCGAGGATTTGATTGGTCCGATTTTAATTGCTGAGTTAGCGTTCTCACGCCTTTGGTTGTTAAGGGACAATTATTATTTCAAGTGTTCAATTGTTTATGTTAGTTTTTATGGATTAGCGTTCATACGCTTTGGTTTTGAGGGGACAATTATTACTTCAAGTGTTCAATTGTTTATGTTAATTTTTATGGATTAGCGTTCATACGCTTTGGTTTTGAGGGGGACAATTGTTTATAAAAACGGATGTTTACTTTAACGTTATGAATTTTAGGGGCCGAAATATTTATATGTTATTGGGTATTGGAGTCGGATATATGACTATATACTCTTGATCAGCATGACGAGAAGAGTTCATTCCGTCTGTCCGTCCGTCTGGATCAACGCAAACTCCTCCTAGACCGTTAGAGCTACAGAGTTGAAATTTTGTGTGTAGGCTTGTATACTACACAGTTTGTATATCTTGGATTCAGCCGGATTTGCTTCACTATATCATATAGCTCCCAAACAACCGTCAAAGTCACGAACAGTGACTTTTCTCAATAACTTCGTTATTTTCTGAGCTATTGTCGTGACTATAAATATTTATAAATCTATTACACATATAAACGACTGTGCCAAATTTGATCAAGATCGGGTGACTATCATATAGCTCCCATAGGACCGACCGATTCAAAGCAGTTACTTTCGTCAATAACTTCGTTAGTTTTGAAACAATTGTCATAAAAATTTATATTTCTCAGTTTAGCATAACTATTAATGAGTGTCAAATTTTATAAAGATCGGGCGACTATATCATATAGCTCCCATAGGAACAATCGGTGGTGAACAGTGACTTTGATCAATAACTTTGTTATTTCCTAAACCGTTCTTTCGCAAACATTAGACCTTTTACACAAAAAACTTGCAAGGGTGTACAAACTTTGACGCGGTCAAAGTTAGCCACGGCCCTCTGGTTTTTTTTTTAAATGATACATGAGGAAAAAACATACAAATCAGGAAATTTTTTTTATATTTTTTTATAAATTAAAAATAAAAATAAAAAATAAATCTTATTCTTAAGTTTTATTTTTTTAAAAATCAAGAATAAGAATTAACATTGAGGTTTTTATAACAATTATTATATCGATGATTTTTATAAACTTGCAGAGGGTATTATAAAATTGGTCAGATGTTTGTAACGCACAGAAGGAGACGTTTCCGCCCCATAAAGTATATGATCTGTCCGTCTGTCCCTCCGTCCGTTCGTCTGTGTGTATGCGTTTTTTTCAGCCGTCTTAAGAGCTATCGGGCTGAAATTTTTTCGGGATTTTTTATTACCCGGGAAAAATAAAGTATGAAAACCATCAGGATCGGACCACTATATCATATAGCTCTAGAAGAACTAGAAGAAACATTTTCATAAAAATTGGAGTATTCTATGAAATTTACATATGTGATAATATTGGATATAAAACCCCAGATCCCAAAATTTTAATGTGATCGGATAAATATAACACAAGTTACAGTCAATATAATAATCGGCTCTGCCGGCAGCGTTGCTTGCTGTCATCAACAGAGTACATGCATACACACACAGACGCAACTCTACATAAACTGTATGTGTATGCGTGCGTGGCTTTGCTTTGAGAATGTGGGAAGAAGAAGAACAAATTGTAAAATAGAGAGTAAAATTGTTTGGTTTGTATATTGATGAATTGAGATGCAGAAAATAAATTTTGAACATGTAAAATTACTATTACCAAGGACGGCAAGGGTATATAAACTTCGGCATAGCCTTCTTAGTTTCTTTGATATTTTTAGCTATTGTCGTGAAATTTAATATTGGTGAGTTTGTTACACATATAAACGACTATGCCAAATTTGATCAAGATCGGGTTACTATATTATATAGCTCCCATAGGAACGATCTTTCGAAAACAGTGACTTTTGTCAATAACTTCGTTACTTTTAACCCCAATGCTTTCAAATTCATTTGTTTGTTAGTTTAATATATCTGTTAAGGACTGTGCCAAATTTGATAAAGATCGGGTAACTATATCTTATAGCTCCCATAGGAACGGTCGTTGGAAAACAATGACTTTGATCAATAAGTTCGTTATTTCCTATGCTAAGATTGACGGCCGTTCTTCCTCAAACGTTAGCCTTTTTAGCTAAAACGTTTTTCCACTTTGATGGCTATAATGGTAAGGAAAGAGTTACCAAAAAAGTTGCAAGGGTATACAAACTTTGACGCGCTCGAAGTTAGCCCCGGCCCTCTGGTTTTTGTAATTATTCATCTCATTTCAAGTTCTCTTTTTTATACCCTTGCAAAAAGGGTATAAAGTATATATATTCTTAATCAGCATGACGAGACGAGTTCATATAGCCATGTCCGTCCGTCCGTCCGTCCGTCCGTCCGTCTGTCCGTCTGTCCGTCCGTCTGGATTAACGCAAACTCCTCCTAGACCGTTGGAGCTACAGAGCTGAAATTTTGCATGTAGGCTTGTATATACTGCAGGCGTTGTATATCTCGGATTCAGCCGGATCGGATCACTATATCATATAGCTCCCATACAAATGACAAAGTCACGAACAATGACTTTTCTCAATAACTTCGTTATTTTCTGAGCTATTGTCATGAAATTTAGTATTAGTGAGTTAATTACACATATAAACGACTGTGCCAAATTTAATCAAGATCGGGTGTCTATATCATATAGCTCCCATAGGAACACTCTTTCGAAAACAGTGACTTTTGTCAATAACTTCGTCACTTTTGACGCAATTGCTTTCAAATTAAACATTTGTTAGTTTAATATATCTGTCAATGACTGTGCCGAATTTGATAAAGATCGGGTGACTATATCATATAGCTCCAATAGGAACGATCGGTCGAAAACAGTGACTTTTGTCAATAACTTCATTATTTCCTATGCTAAGATTGTAGGCCGTTCTTTCGGACACATTAGCCCTTTTAGCTTAAACGTTTTTCCACTTTGATGGCTATAAAGGTAAGGAAAGAGTTACCAAAAAAGTTGCAAGGGTATACAAACTTTGACGCGGTCGAAGTTAGCCCCGGCCCTCTGGTTTTTTTTTAAATTCGTTAGGGTTATTTTAAATTTTCAAGCTTCACAAATTTATACTCGTTACTTTTCATTATGTTTCAAGTTAAACATTATTTATGGAAATCTTTTTCTTTTTAATTATTTGGTTGACCACAAAACGCTGAAACAGAAATTACAAAGGCCTTCCATCGACGCACTGTGGGGGGTGTTTTATATGATGATTTCTCTTTTGCGCTTTATGACCACCATTAAACTCCGTTTCTCTCGCTTTGGTTTTACATTTACTCTATTTACCGTTACTCTTGACTTGAATTATTTATTATAACCTTAACGTGACTTTAATTGATTTTATATTTGACTTATTTACATGCTCTTGTTTTTTATACTTGATTAGGGCTTTGAAACAAAATAAGATCAGCAAGCAGTATCCAGAATTTGGCTTAAAGCCAAGCTTTGTCTGGGTCAGCAGCGGCAGAAGGTTAGATAGGGCCACTCGCCTTTAAAGCCTTGCCGAACAAAAAATCCGGTTCACCGAAGGTTAGGACAACTTTCGGGAAATAAGACACTTTTGCCAGCACCGTAAGCCCCAACACAAAAACATTGTGGCACTGCCGGTGGTTAGTTGACGGTGTCTCCCCATTGTCCGAATGCCAATTCCGGAAAGCAACAACAACCCGAAATTCGGCTGCACGTGCTCCGGTACCAGAAATAGGTATTTGAAAACTCGCCGGTTTTCAGAAAAATAAACCTCGCAACAAAAGCTACCAGCAATATTGGCCAGAAAATCGAAGGTTTCCAATCTATGATATAAAGTAAGATAAGCAGATAAGATTTATAGCCAAATTTTTGGGACACAGCTTTTTTTCCACAACTTTTCTTCTCAGTATTAAAATGAAATGAAGCCTAGCAAAAAAAAAAAACGAATCGCGTTGCCACATCAAAAACGATGGATCACTTATCGCTATCCCCATATTATGTATTTATCGGTTGATCGATGATCGATACCAATATTTATACCCTTGCAAAAAGGGTATATTAATTTTGGTCAGAAGTGTGCAACGCATAGAAGGAAGCATTTCCGACCATATAAAGTATATATATTCTTGATCAGTATGACGAGACGAGTTCATATAGCCATGTCCGTTCGTCCGTCCGTCCGTCTGTCCGTCTGTCCGTCCGTCTGGATCAACGCAAACTCCTCCTAGACCGTTGGAGCTACAGAGCTGAAATTTTGCATGTAGGCTTGTATATACTGCAGGCGTTGTATATCTCGCATTCAGCCGGATCGGATCACTATATCATATAGCTCCCATACAAAAGGCAAAGTCACGAACTGTGACTTTTCTTAATAACTTCGTTATTTTCTGAGCTATTGTCATGAAGTTTAGTATTAGTGAGTTAATTACACATATAAACGACTGTGCCAAATTTGATCAAGATCGGTTGTCTATATCATATAGCTCCCATAGGAACGATCTTTCGAAAACAGTGACTTTTGTCAATAACTTCGTCACTTTCATCGCGATTACTTTCAAATTAAACATTTGTTAGTTTAATATATTGTTAATGACTGTGCCGAATTTGATAAAGATCGGGTTACTATATCATATAGCTCCCATAGGAACGATCGGTGGAAAACAGTGACTTTGATCAATATCTTCGTTATTTCCTATGCTAAGATTGTAGGCCGTTCTTTCGGACACACTAGCCCTTTTAGCTTAAACGTTTTTCCACTTTGATGGCTATAGGTAAGAAAAAAGTTACCAAAAAAGTTGCAAGGGTATACGAACTTTGACGCGGTCGAAGTTAGCCCCGGCCCTCTGGTTTTATTTATTGATTGATCGCTATTGGCAAAGTGGCGCGTAAAGTAGTTAAGTTTAAAAATTTGAAAGTTTAAACTAGCGCACGCTACAACTGATAAAAAGGGGATGCTTCCTACAGCATTGATTCACATAATGGATAAGTCTAACCAATTACATACTGTACGGGCACTTTTAGAACTGTTGTGAACTAAATTTTATTACAGAAGAGACTGCCAAGCGGCCAAATCTAAATAGGACTCGCATTTCTCAAGAATTCATCGGCATTACCGGAAGCTGTCAGGGCATTAAACCCAATGCGTTTGCAACAATACGTTCTAGACATTCATCATTTACCTGGTCCGCTAACTTTGCCGTGTATAGGAAAATTTGAGCTCAGCAACCATACTTGCATCGATATACATCAATATGGCCACCAACAAAATCAGAAGAAGTAAAAACTTACGAGCTCAACATCGTGACATAGAGCTCAGCTGCACCCTTCTTAGCTATCAGAGGTGTTCACCATATTGCCGATTTGTACTCACATGATCATCCTATAGGTGCTAAAACATAACGCAACGGAGCTGATAGCGTAACCGAGCTTTAACCCATTAAAAATGATACAGTAAACACTTAGCACAGGCTGATTTGCTTCAAAATTTAGTAGCCACTGCAAGGAAATTACGAAAACTTCAGAGGACGAAGTATTTATCGCCATGGAAGATCAAGACCCTACGAAAACTCTGAGAATGACGTCTATGCCTAGCAGTGACATCTTTACATTTCGATAGATTTGTGACTATCAAGAACCATTTACTAAACGATCAATTCTTTCAGTAGTAGCAAGAATGTTTGACTTCCTGGGATTCAAAAGTCCGGTCATTGTTCGGTGCAAAATTCTTATGCAAGACTTGACACTCAAAGGCCTAGATTGGGATGAGCCTGTCGATGGTCAAATTAAGGAAAGATGGAAGGAACTTTTACAGGATCTTAAAGACTTATCAAATCTACAAATACCACGATATGTGAACACATCAAAAACGTATCGATGAGAAATTTGCGATGCGGATTCGCTGACGCATCCGAAAGAGCGTACGGATGCTGTCTTTATGTTCGATCACAACTCCCGAGTGGAGTCAGTCACTTTACTCGTTGCGAAATCAAAGATAGCACCTACCAAGACACAGTCCTTGCCTAAGTTAGAACGGTGCGGAGCATTGTTGCTCAGTCGGACTTGGCGCAAATTTGAAAGGACATTAAAATTATACATCGACAAGGTATACTTTTGGACCGACTTGTTTTGCAATGGCTGAAACTTCATGCATCAACACTAAATTGTTTTTGTAGCAAACAGAGTAACAGAGTAACAACAACACACGGAAGAAATAATATGGAAGTACGTCCCTTCTAACCAGAATCCAGCAGACATTATTCTACAAATTGTCTAAGGCCGAATGGCCAATTCTTGGGAAACCACTTCCGCCGCCTATCGTGGTAGATCAAAAATATCATCAAACTGGCTTATTTTGTTATCAAGCATTTGAAAAATGTAAGGTGTATAGGTGGTGTACCGTTTTGCATGGTTTGCGACAACGCCTCAAACTTTGTTGGCGCTGCTACAAGTCTAGCTGAGTTTAAGTCAAAATTGTTTACTTCAGACGTCATAGATCACAAAAAAACATATAGTTCAATTAAATGATTTAACTTTTGCTTTATTCCCCCTCCTACTTTCCAGGAATTACTCACTGTGTTCTCGGATGTGGAAGCTATCCTTAATTCAAGGCCAATAGCACCCACTTCATCTGAAATGGGGGTCATCTTACCCCAACGATTTCAATGCTCTCACTCCTGGGCATTTGCCGATTGGAACCGAATTAACATCAGCACCAGAATCATTACTCTACCATTCCAAGGACCCTCCCGGAACGGAACTTCGGTATCTGGATAGATGGCAGAGAGTGACCTATTTGAAGCAACAATTGGACACTGTGGGCACGGGATTATGTTCATAACTTACAACAACAATGGATTTCCGGAAAACCAAATGTGGCCTTTGGACAACTTGTTATAGTACATGAAGACAACGTGCCGGCTCAACATTGGCCTTTAAAAAAAAAGTTAAAATTATATCAGTTTACAAAAACAAATAATATCTTATCCCAAGGCCCTAGATCGCCTCAACGAGCGATATGACAGGAAAGTTCTTATTTTCGTAGAACATATTTCAAGTTTATTTAACATTGCTAGCATGAAGAATGCAGACGCTGTTACCTCACGTACAAGTTCGGATACGGTTTCAGCTCTCTGCGGATCATTGTTGTCTCTTGGGTTTAAAGCTGATGTATTAAACGAAGTACTTATTTATATTGTTATGCCAATAATTGATCCTGAATTAAAACGATTGGGTTCAAGAATACGATGAATTGCCAGACTGGGCCTACTGTTATCAAATACTTAGTCGACACTGTCAATATTTGGAAGGGTATCTGCAAAACCGGCAATAGAAGAGACCCGACTGAGATAAAATTCATAGTACTTCGAAAGTATTTGTTGCAGCCCAAAGCAGATGCATTCAATGTCATTCAACTGAGCATAGGTTAGCATTCTGTACAGTTTTTATTTCGCTATTTTGTATTGAGCGATTTAAGACTGTTAGAATAGCGTCACTTTGTTTGAATTGCCTCAATAAGGGTCATCCAGCCTCAAAGTGTCCTTCATTGAATAGATGTCGACATTGTGGAGGGTTACATCACACAAACATGCATAAGAATTCCAACGTCCAGGGAAACTATCAACCAGATGGACCTTCTATTTATCATCAATCGCAACAAATCATTCATAATACACATGACGAAATTGAAACATTTGCAACATCGATGTTGACTCCTCAAAAGCTCGGCGGGGATTACTTCCAGCAGCAATAGTTCGCAATAGCAGAAAGTGCAAAAAGACATTTTCTTCAACTCGAAAGTCGGCTTAAACCTCAACACCAGTTATTGGAAATGACCATTGAATTTTTAGATGAATATCTTAAGTTCAATCACATGGAGGCATTTACGTAGTTGCATAGACCGCAGAGCTCATAAACTAAACTACGCGTAATATTCAACGTTTTTTATAAAACATCATCAAATATATCGTTTCATTTGTACCGCCATGCCGTTACAGCTATCATAAGGAAAATGTACAGACAATTTCTCGTCGCACCTGAGGATAGAAGTTTCTAACAAATCTTGTGGAGAAAGTCACGGCAAGAACCTATTAAACTATTTCAATTGAATTCTGGTACCTATGGGATATCGTGCGCTCCATTTCTCGCAATCAGGTCTTTAAAGTTCTTATCAGAGACGTATAAGGAGTTGTTTCCAATTGGATCTGCTGTACTAGCTGAGGATATGTACGCCGACGAGTTCGTAAAGTAGTTACTTTATAGAGGTGAATCAATCTAAGAACTCAATGCTAAGATGAATGAAGTTACCAAATTGCTCTCTAAGGCAGGCTTAGAATATGAATACAATCTCAATATTGACCATAGTGATGTAGCCGATAAGTGCTGCAGAAAGCATTTCGGTGAAATAGTGTACAAAAAAACCTGTGACACAACAAGAGAAGCCGATACTTACAAGATGACGGTCATGATATTCGAAGCCACTTGTTCTCAGTGTTGTGCTAAATTATGCGAAAAATATAAAAGGCCCAAACCGTTGACGATTTTGTAGCAAGCTTTGTATCTGAGCAAAAGGCATATCACAGCATATGAGCTCTGAAGTAAAAATGGTGCATGAATTATCTCAAGAGGTTTTGTTTCGAACTCGAAGTGGGTACAGAACAAATTAAACAAAGAAGAGGAAAATAAAACTGATAATTTACCAGTGTGTATGAGTAAGAAGGCTGTCGATATGGTATTGGGCATTGTCGCGGGACGGGAATTGATCACCGAATAATTAGCAGCAAGAGTGACAGTCACCGTCTAGCTATAGCCATTAGTATCTAGTATTTTATATTTATGTTATTTGGCGCTTAATAAATATGGCCATACTGTGAAAATATGGAGTTCAAGTTGAGCTTCCGCGTGTTCTTTCTCTCTTGTTGTGCAAGCCGAGAAGGACACACTGCGGTAAGAATTGGTCCTAATTATACTTACATATACTCTTAATATTAATCTTTATAGAATAAAACATCCAATGATGACATCTTTTATTCGCAGTCCTATTAGATGGTCTTTAGAACGTTGCAACCGACGACGCAGCTGCGTGTCACCGCAGTGGGTGTCAAAGCGAAGGCACTAAGAATAACCACAGTGGGTTATGTGTGCAGTCCTATTAGATGGACTATTGAGCGTCGCAACTGGCGAGAAAACTAAGAGTCACCAAATTGGGTGATATATGTACAGTCCTCTTGGATGGACTATTGAACGTCGCAACTGGCGACGGAGCTGCGTGTCACCACAGTGGGTGTCAAAGCTAAGGAACCAAGAATAACCACAGTGGGTTATATGTGCAGTCCTATTGGATGGACTATTCAAGGCCAATAGCACCCACTTCATCTGAAATGGGGGTCATCTTACCCCAACGATTTCAATGCTCTCACTCCTGGGCATTTGCCGATTGGAACCGAATTAACATCAGCACCAGAATCATTACTCTACCATTCCAAGGACCCTCCCGGAACGGAACTTCGGTATCTGGATAGATGGCAGAGAGTGACCTATTTGAAGCAACAATTGGACACTGTGGGCACGGGATTATGTTCATAACTTACAACAACAATGGATTTCCGGAAAACCAAATGTGGCCTTTGGACAACTTGTTATAGTACATGAAGACAACGTGCCGGCTCAACATTGGCCTTTAAAAAAAAGTTAAAATTATATCAGTTTACAAAAACAAATAATATCTTATCCCAAGGCCCTAGATCGCCTCAACGAGCGATATGACAGGAAAGTTCTTATTTTCGTAGAACATATTTCAAGTTTATTTAACATTGCTAGCATGAAGAATGCAGACGCTGTTACCTCACGTACAAGTTCGGATACGGTTTCAGCTCTCTGCGGATCATTGTTGTCTCTTGGGTTTAAAGCTGATGTATTAAACGAAGTACTTATTTATATTGTTATGCCAATAATTGATCCTGAATTAAAACGATTGGGTTCAAGAATACGATGAATTGCCAGACTGGGCCTACTGTTATCAAATACTTAGTCGACACTGTCAATATTTGGAAGGGTATCTGCAAAACCGGCAATAGAAGAGACCCGACTGAGATAAAATTCATAGTACTTCGAAAGTATTTGTTGCAGCCCAAAGCAGATGCATTCAATGTCATTCAACTGAGCATAGGTTAGCATTCTGTACAGTTTTTATTTCGCTATTTTGTATTGAGCGATTTAAAACTGTTAGAATAGCGTCACTTTGTTTGAATTGCCTCAATAAGGGTCATCCAGCCTCAAAGTGTCCTTCATTGAATAGATGTCGACATTGTGGAGGGTTACATCACACAAACATGCATAAGAATTCCAACGTCCAGGGAAACTATCAACCAGATGGACCTTCTATTTATCATCAATCGCAACAAATCATTCATAATACACATGACGAAATTGAAACATTTGCAACATCGATGTTGACTCCTCAAAAGCTCGGCGGGGATTACTTCCAGCAGCAATAGTTCGCAATAGCAGAAAGTGCAAAAAGACATTTTCTTCAACTCGAAAGTCGGCTTAAACCTCAACACCAGTTATTGGAAATGACCATTGAATTTTTAGATGAATATCTTAAGTTCAATCACATGGAGGCATTTACGTAGTTGCATAGACCGCAGAGCTCATAAACTAAACTACGCGTAATATTCAACGTTTTTTATAAAACATCATCAAATATATCGTTTCATTTGTACCGCCATGCCGTTACAGCTATCATAAGGAAAATGTACAGACAATTTCTCGTCGCACCTGAGGATAGAAGTTTCTAACAAATCTTGTGGAGAAAGTCACGGCAAGAACCTATTAAACTATTTCAATTGAATTCTGGTACCTATGGGATATCGTGCGCTCCATTTCTCGCAATCAGGTCTTTAAAGTTCTTATCAGAGACGTATAAGGAGTTGTTTCCAATTGGATCTGCTGTACTAGCTGAGGATATGTACGCCGACGAGTTCGTAAAGTAGTTACTTTATAGAGGTGAATCAATCTAAGAACTCAATGCTAAGATGAATGAAGTTACCAAATTGCTCTCTAAGGCAGGCTTAGAATATGAATACAATCTCAATATTGACCATAGTGATGTAGCCGATAAGTGCTGCAGAAAGCATTTCGGTGAAATAGTGTACAAAAAAACCTGTGACACAACAAGAGAAGCCGATACTTACAAGATGACGGTCATGATATTCGAAGCCACTTGTTCTCAGTGTTGTGCTAAATTATGCGAAAAATATAAAAGGCCCAAACCGTTGACGATTTTGTAGCAAGCTTTGTATCTGAGCAAAAGGCATATCACAGCATATGAGCTCTGAAGTAAAAATGGTGCATGAATTATCTCAAGAGGTTTTGTTTCGAACTCGAAGTGGGTACAGAACAAATTAAACAAAGAAGAGGAAAATAAAACTGATAATTTACCAGTGTGTATGAGTAAGAAGGCTGTCGATATGGTATTGGGCATTGTCGCGGGACGGGAATTGATCACCGAATAATTAGCAGCAAGAGTGACAGTCACCGTCTAGCTATAGCCATTAGTATCTAGTATTTTATATTTATGTTATTTGGCGCTTAATAAATATGGCCATACTGTGAAAATATGGAGTTCAAGTTGAGCTTCCGCGTGTTCTTTCTCTCTTGTTGTGCAAGCCGAGAAGGACACACTGCGGTAAGAATTGGTCCTAATTATACTTACATATACTCTTAATATTAATCTTTATAGAATAAAACATCCAATGATGACATCTTTTATTCGCAGTCCTATTAGATGGTCTTTAGAACGTTGCAACCGACGACGCAGCTGCGTGTCACCGCAGTGGGTGTCAAAGCGAAGGCACTAAGAATAACCACAGTGGGTTATGTGTGCAGTCCTATTAGATGGACTATTGAGCGTCGCAACTGGCGAGAAAACTAAGAGTCACCAAATTGGGTGATATATGTACAGTCCTCTTGGATGGACTATTGAACGTCGCAACTGGCGACGGAGCTGCGTGTCACCACAGTGGGTGTCAAAGCTAAGGAACCAAGAATAACCACAGTGGGTTATATGTGCAGTCCTATTGGATGGACTATTCAGTGTCGCAACTGGCAACGAATCTAACAATCACCACAGTGGGTGATATATGTACAGTCCTATTGGATGGACTGTTGAACGTCGCAACTGGCGACGGAGCTGCGTGTCACCACAGTGGGTGTCAAAGCTAGGGAACCAAGAATAACCACAGTGGGTTATATGGTCAGTCCTAGTGGATCGACTATTGAGCGTCGCAACTGGCGACGAATCTAAGAATCACCACAGTGGGTGATATATGTACAGCCCTATTGGATGGACTATTGGTTGGACTATTGACGCAACTGGCGACGGAGTTGCTTGTCACCACAGTGGGTGTCAAAACTAAGGAACTAAGAATAACCACAGTGGGTTATACGTGCAGTCCTATTGGATGGACTATTGAGCGTCGCAACCGGCGACGGAATTAAGAATCGTTACAGTGAGTAATAAAGCCACAGTCCTAGTGAAGGGACGAGTCAACGCCAAGTAACTACTGGAATCACCAAAGTGGGTTATACTCGTATCAGAAAAGGCACCACCATGACAACCAGATATTGCCCAATCCGGAGGAGCCCCCGGCTGAACGCACTCGAGGCGCTACAAGAACCAGATTCCGCAATCGACTTGCCCTTAGACACCGGAGAGGATGCAGCTGTCGAGGCGCCCACCGCAAATATGAATATTGAGTGCAGCATAGTGGCTGGAAATTCCAAGAAGCAAGATTGCGTGCGAGAATTGCCGAGTTGGAAAGGCAATTACAAATGGTAACAACGCCGGCTTCACGTCCGCCATCTTTAATTACAGATACAATGCCAGCAACGCATAGGTTAGAATCAGATCGTCCGATTAATGGACTACAGCCACCACTAATAAGTACTCGCCCTGAGCTGCCATCGACTATTGGAACAATGCCCTTGATCTCACCAAACACGGTTGGTGGATGGATGGCTAGAAAAATACCGGTAGTTTTCGGGACTACCAGAAGATTGGCCAATATTTTACTGCGCGTTCACTGAAACAAATAGTGTATATGGATGTACGGACCTGGAGAATCAGCGTTTGGTTAAAGCTCCTAAGGGCGATGCCCGTTAAACTGTTAAATCAGTGCTTACCCACCCCAAAAATGTGAACGTCGTCATAAACCAACTAAGATTCCGTTATGGGCGCCCGGAGCAGCTACAAAGCGTACGTGAAGTTCAGCCGATACAAGAGCACAATTTAGCAAAGATCATTCCATTTGCTACGCGAGTGAGTAACCTGGCTGCTTTTTTACAATCCATCAACGAGAGTTAACACCTGGCTAATCCAACCCTGTTAGATGAACTAACCTCGAAATTGCCGCTGGACAAGAGCATCTATAAAGCCTTACCCGACTGTCGTCGACTTTAGCGTCTGGTTAGATGAACTAGCTAACGTGATATGCACAATTGTGGACTCCGATTACAGGGAAGGCAAACAACGAGTACTGTACACGAATGTCGAAGAGGAGAGCAACATGGGCAACCCTGCCCAAACTGTTACGGGTCACACGATATAACCAAATGTTCGGAATTTCGTCTTGCTTCCCCGACTGCGAGATGGAGACTTGTCAAGAACCAAGCACCGTCTATGTTTTTTGTGCTTGAGTCTTGGGCACGTAGTCCGAAAGTGTACCACCAAGTCCAGATGCCATATAGGTGAATGCGGGCGAGCCCACCATAACCTGCTACATGATTTTGAGTCTAATTACGGGCAGACGTCGTGGTCAAAGGCTGGTCATGGAAGCTCCACGAGGCCTCAACAGCTCTCACCGGAACCAAGAAGCTAACGGTCAACCCAACAGATGAACTTAAGTTGTGTTGACACCAACACAACGCAACTATTGTTTCGGATCCTGCCAGTGAGGCTTTATGGCCCGAACCGTCGAGTAGAGACGTATGCACTGCTAGACGAAGTATCAGTATCGGTAACCATGATCGATGAAGGGCTACTCAACGATTTGGGCCTCAATGGAGAACGTAGTCAACTTGCAGTCAAATGGTTGAAAAATATGACAACCCAAGAGCCAACAAAGAGTGTAAATTTACAGATCAGTGGACATGATAAGAACAAGAAGTACGAATTGAAGAATGTACATGCAGTGGATGGGCTTGATCTGCCAATGCAGACCTTGAATCAGGATTACCTCCAAGTAATCAATCCACAAGCACGTTTCCCAGTTGAGGCATACACTAACGTCATTGTTCGGTACAAAATTCTTATGCAAGACTTGACACTCAAAGGCCTAGATTGGGATGAGCCTGTCGATGGTCAAATTAAGGAAAGATGGAAGGAACTTTTACAGGATCTTAAAGACTTATCAAATCTACAAATACCACGATATGTGAACACATCAAAAACGTATCGATGAGAAATTTGCGATGCGGATTCGCTGACGCATCCGAAAGAGCGTACGGATGCTGTCTTTATGTTCGATCACAACTCCCGAGTGGAGTCAGTCACTTTACTCGTTGCGAAATCAAAGATAGCACCTACCAAGACACAGTCCTTGCCTAAGTTAGAACGGTGCGGAGCATTGTTGCTCAGTCGGACTTGGCGCAAATTTGAAAGGACATTAAAATTATACATCGACAAGGTATACTTTTGGACCGACTTGTTTTGCAATGGCTGAAACTTCATGCATCAACACTAAATTGTTTTTGTAGCAAATAGAGTAACAGAGTAACAACAACACACGGAAGAAATAATATGGAAGTACGTCCCTTCTAACCAGAATCCAGCAGACATTATTCTACAAATTGTCTAAGGCCGAATGGCCAATTCTTGGGAAACCACTTCCGCCGCCTATCGTGGTAGATCAAAAATATCATCAAACTGGCTTATTTTGTTATCAAGCATTTGAAAAAATGTAAGGTGTATAGGTGGTGTACCGTTTTGCATGGTTTGCGACAACGCCTCAAACTTTGTTGGCGCTGCTACAAGTCTAGCTGAGTTTAAGTCAAAATTGTTTACTTCAGACGTCATAGATCACAAAAAAACATATAGTTCAATTAAATGATTTAACTTTTGCTTTATTCCCCCTCCTACTTTCCAGGAATTACTCACTGTGTTCTCGGATGTGGAAGCTATCCTTAATTCAAGGCCAATAGCACCCACTTCATCTGAAATGGGGGTCATCTTACCCCAACGATTTCAATGCTCTCACTCCTGGGCATTTGCCGATTGGAACCGAATTAACATCAGCACCAGAATCATTACTCTACCATTCCAAGGACCCTCCCGGAACGGAACTTCGGTATCTGGATAGATGGCAGAGAGTGACCTATTTGAAGCAACAATTGGACACTGTGGGCACGGGATTATGTTCATAACTTACAACAACAATGGATTTCCGGAAAACCAAATGTGGCCTTTGGACAACTTGTTATAGTACATGAAGACAACGTGCCGGCTCAACATTGGCCTTTAAAAAAAAAGTTAAAATTATATCAGTTTACAAAAACAAATAATATCTTATCCCAAGGCCCTAGATCGCCTCAACGAGCGATATGACAGGAAAGTTCTTATTTTCGTAGAACATATTTCAAGTTTATTTAACATTGCTAGCATGAAGAATGCAGACGCTGTTACCTCACGTACAAGTTCGGATACGGTTTCAGCTCTCTGCGGATCATTGTTGTCTCTTGGGTTTAAAGCTGATGTATTAAACGAAGTACTTATTTATATTGTTATGCCAATAATTGATCCTGAATTAAAACGATTGGGTTCAAGAATACGATGAATTGCCAGACTGGGCCTACTGTTATCAAATACTTAGTCGACACTGTCAATATTTGGAAGGGTATCTGCAAAACCGGCAATAGAAGAGACCCGACTGAGATAAAATTCATAGTACTTCGAAAGTATTTGTTGCAGCCCAAAGCAGATGCATTCAATGTCAGTCAACTGAGCATAGGTTAGCATTCTGTACAGTTTTTATTTCGCTATTTTGTATTGAGCGATTTAAGACTGTTAGAATAGCGTCACTTTGTTTGAATTGCCTCAATAAGGGTCATCCAGCCTCAAAGTGTCCTTCATTGAATAGATGTCGACATTGTGGAGGGTTACATCACACAAACATGCATAAGAATTCCAACGTCCAGGGAAACTATCAACCAGATGGACCTTCTATTTATCATCAATCGCAACAAATCATTCATAATACACATGACGAAATTGAAACATTTGCAACATCGATGTTGACTCCTCAAAAGCTCGGCGGGGATTACTTCCAGCAGCAATAGTTCGCAATAGCAGAAAGTGCAAAAAGACATTTTCTTCAACTCGAAAGTCGGCTTAAACCTCAACACCAGTTATTGGAAATGACCATTGAATTTTTAGATGAATATCTTAAGTTCAATCACATGGAGGCATTTACGTAGTTGCATAGACCGCAGAGCTCATAAACTAAACTACGCGTAATATTCAACGTTTTTTATAAAACATCATCAAATATATCGTTTCATTTGTACCGCCATGCCGTTACAGCTATCATAAGGAAAATGTACAGACAATTTCTCGTCGCACCTGAGGATAGAAGTTTCTAACAAATCTTGTGGAGAAAGTCACGGCAAGAACCTATTAAACTATTTCAATTGAATTCTGGTACCTATGGGATATCGTGCGCTCCATTTCTCGCAATCAGGTCTTTAAAGTTCTTATCAGAGACGTATAAGGAGTTGTTTCCAATTGGATCTGCTGTACTAGCTGAGGATATGTACGCCGACGAGTTCGTAAAGTAGTTACTTTATAGAGGTGAATCAATCTAAGAACTCAATGCTAAGATGAATGAAGTTACCAAATTGCTCTCTAAGGCAGGCTTAGAATATGAATACAATCTCAATATTGACCATAGTGATGTAGCCGATAAGTGCTGCAGAAAGCATTTCGGTGAAATTGTGTACAAAAAAACCTGTGACACAACAAGAGAAGCCGATACTTACAAGATGACGGTCATGATATTCGAAGCCACTTGTTCTCAGTGTTGTGCTAAATTATGCGAAAAATATAAAAGGCCCAAACCGTTGACGATTTTGTAGCAAGCTTTGTATCTGAGCAAAAGGCATATCACAGCATATGAGCTCTGAAGTAAAAATGGTGCATGAATTATCTCAAGAGGTTTTGTTTCGAACTCGAAGTGGGTACAGAACAAATTAAACAAAGAAGAGGAAAATAAAACTGATAATTTACCAGTGTGTATGAGTAAGAAGGCTGTCAATATGGTATTGGGCATTGTCGCGGGACGGGAATTGATCACCGAATAATTAGCAGCAAGAGTGACAGTCACCGTCTAGCTATAGCCATTAGTATCTAGTATTTTATATTTATGTTATTTGGCGCTTAATAAATATGGCCATACTGTGAAAATATGGAGTTCAAGTTGAGCTTCCGCGTGTTCTTTCTCTCTTGTTGTGCAAGCCGAGAAGGACACACTGCGGTAAGAATTGGTCCTAATTATACTTACATATACTCTTAATATTAATCTTTATAGAATAAAACATCCAATGATGACATCTTTTATTCGCAGTCCTATTAGATGGTCTTTAGAACGTTGCAACCGACGACGGAGCTGCGTGTCACCGCAGTGGGTGTCAAAGCGAAGGCACTAAGAATAACCACAGTGGGTTATGTGTGCAGTCCTATTAGATGGACTATTGAGCGTCGCAACTGGCGAGAAAACTAAGAGTCACCAAATTGGGTGATATATGTACAGTCCTCTTGGATGGACTATTGAACGTCGCAACTGGCGACGGAGCTGCGTGTCACCACAGTGGGTGTCAAAGCTAAGGGACCAAGAATAACCACAGTGGGTTATATGTGCAGTCCTATTGGATGGACTATTCAGTGTCGCAACTGGCAACGAATCTAACAATCACCACAGTGGGTGATATATGTACAGTCCTATTGGATGGACTGTTGAACGTCGCAACTGGCGACGGAGCTGCGTGTCACCACAGTGGGTGTCAAAGCTAGGGAACCAAGAATAACCACAGTGGGTTATATGGTCAGTCCTAGTGGATCGACTATTGAGCGTCGCAACTGGCGACGAATCTAAGAATCACCACAGTGGGTGATATATGTACAGCCCTATTGGATGGACTATTGGATGGACTATTGGATGGACTATTGACGCAACTGGCGACGGAGTTGCTTGTCACCACAGTGGGTGTCAAAACTAAGGAACTAAGAATAACCACAGTGGGTTATACGTGCAGTCCTATTGGATGGACTATTGAGCGTCGCAACCGGCGACGGAATTAAGAATCGTTACAGTGAGTAATAAAGCCACAGTCCTAGTGAAGGGACGAGTCAACGCCAAGTAACTACTGGAATCACCAAAGTGGGTTATACTCGTATCAGAAAAGGCACCACCATGACAACCAGATATTCCCCAATCCGGAGGAGCCCCCGGCTGAACGCACTCGAGGCGCTACAAGAACCAGATTCCGCAATCGACTTGCCCTTAGACACCGGAGAGGATGCAGCTGTCGAGGCGCCCACCGCAAATATGAATATTGAGTGCAGCATAGTGGCTGGAAATTCCAAGAAGCAAGATTGCGTGCGAGAATTGCCGAGTTGGAAAGGCAATTACAAATGGTAACAACGCCGGCTTCACGTCCGCCATCTTTAATTACAGATACAATGCCAGCAACGCATAGGTTAGAATCAGATCGTCCGATTAATGGACTACAGCCACCACTAATAAGTACTCGCCCTGAGCTGCCATCGACTATTGGAACAATGCCCTTGATCTCACCAAACACCGTTGGTGGATGGATGGCTAGAAAAATACCGGTAGTTTTCGGGACTACCAGAAGATTGGCCAATATTTTACTGCGCGTTCACTGAAACAAATAGTGTATATGGATGTACGGACCTGGAGAATCAGCGTTTGGTTAAAGCTCCTAAGGGCGATGCCCGTTAAACTGTTAAATCAGTGCTTACCCACCCCAAAAATGTGAACGTCGTCATAAACCAACTAAGATTCCGTTATGGGCGCCCGGAGCAGCTACAAAGCGTACGTGAAGTTCAGCCGATACAAGAGCACAATTTAGCAAAGATCATTCCATTTGCTACGCGAGTGAGTAACCTGGCTGCTTTTTTACAATCCATCAACGAGAGTTAACACCTGGCTAATCCAACCCTGTTAGATGAACTAACCTCGAAATTGCCGCTGGACAAGAGCATCTATAAAGCCTTACCCGACTGTCGTCGACTTTAGCGTCTGGTTAGATGAACTAGCTAACGTGATATGCACAATTGTGGACTCCGATTACAGGGAAGGCAAACAACGAGTACTGTACACGAATGTCGAAGAGGAGAGCAACATGGGCAACCCTGCCCAAACTGTTACGGGTCACACGATATAACCAAATGTTCGGAATTTCGTCTTGCTTCCCCGACTGCGAGATGGAGACTTGTCAAGAACCAAGCACCGTCTATGTTTTTTGTGCTTGAGTCTTGGGCACGTAGTCCGAAAGTGTACCACCAAGTCCAGATGCCATATAGGTGAATGCGGGCGAGCCCACCATAACCTGCTACATGATTTTGAGTCTAATTACGGGCAGACGTCGTGGTCAAAGGCTGGTCATGGAAGCTCCACGAGGCCTCAACAGCTCTCACCGGAACCAAGAAGCTAACGGTCAACCCAACAGATGAACTTAAGTTGTGTTGACACCAACACAACGCAACTATTGTTTCGGATCCTGCCAGTGAGGCTTTATGGCCCGAACCGTCGAGTAGAGACGTATGCACTGCTTGACGAAGTATCAGTATCGGTAACCATGATCGATGAAGGGCTACTCAACGATTTGGGCCTCAATGGAGAACGTAGTCAACTTGCAGTCAAATGGTTGAAAAATATGACAACCAAAGAGCCAACAAAGAGTGTAAATTTACAGATCAGTGGACATGATAAGAACAAGAAGTACGAATTGAAGAATGTACATGCAGTGGATGGGCTTGATCTGCCAATGCAGACCTTGAATCAGGATTACCTCCAAGTAATCAATCCACAAGCACGTTTCCCAGTTGAGGCATACACTAACGTCATTGTTCGGTACAAAATTCTTATGCAAGACTTGACACTCAAAGGCCTAGATTGGGATGAGCCTGTCGATGGTCAAATTAAGGAAAGATGGAAGGAACTTTTACAGGATCTTAAAGACTTATCAAATCTACAAATACCACGATATGTGAACACATCAAAAACGTATCGATGCGAAATTTGCGATGCGGATTCGCTGACGCATCCGAAAGAGCGGATGCTGTCTTTATGTTCGATCACAACTCCCGAGTGGAGTCCGTCACTTTACTCGTTGCGAAATCAAAGATAGCACCTACCAAGACACAGTCCTTGCCTAAGTTAGAACGGTGCGGAGCATTAATTACGTTTGCAGTGGAGTCCACTGTCTTCGTATCTATTAGCCCCTTTTTAGGTACATCTAATATATCATCAAACTTGTTTATTTTGTTATCAAGCATTTAAAAAATGTAAGGTATATTTTTTATTTAATTAATAATAATTTTTAAGATTTATTACATTTATCATTTTATTTATGTGTATATATTCATATATTTTAGGGTCGTATACTTTGTATACAAAATTTTATTTATTTTATTTGTATGTATTTAATAAATTTATTTGTATAAGAAAAATGAAGTAAGTCGTCTCGCCGACTCAGGTATTCCATACACCAGTAAAGGAAAAATTTCAATTTTATTAAACAAATGCATTTTCACATGCTTTTTACCAGCATATCTTAGTATCTCGCTTACTCAATCATACGAGCACCCTAGCGCCCCCACCAGCCAACGGCCAACTCCGGCCTTATGGAAAAACGTTTATATGCATAAATCGACTGTTTTTTGTTAGATTTTGATCAAATTTGGTATTTTGCTAGATATTAGTATTAAATTTAAGTGTGCCAAATTTTATTGCATCAGGTAAAAAAATGCGGGAGATAATCAAGTTTTTCAAATTACGGGGGCGGAAAAGGGCGTGGCAAAATTTATATTCATACAAAATGTGTGCATTTACTAAGCGAATATACATACCAAATATGGTGTCTCTAGCTGGAATAGTTTTTGAGATAAACGCTTTTTTTAAATTGCGGGGGCGGAAATGGGCGTTGAAAAATTTGAAATAAACTTGATCACTCTACATACTACACGAGTCTACATACCACATTTGGTGGCTCTAGCTCTTACAGTCTCCGAGATCTAGGTGTTCATACGGACAGACGGACAGACGGACGGACAGACGGACATGGCTAGATCGACTCGGTTGTTGATCCTGATCAAGAATATATATACTTTGTGGGATCGGAGATGCTTCCTTCTGCCTGTTACATACATTTTGGCGACTTTAATATACCATTTTACTCTATGGGTGTATGGTATAAAAACGTTAAAATTATATCAGTTTACAAAAACAAATAGTATCTATTGATACTATTGGCCGGGTTCACAAATTAGGCTTAATTAAATACAACATTTAAACCGACTTGAGGCAGAGGAAGTGAGGGACAAGTAAAAAACCAGAGGGCCGGGGCTAACTTCGACCGCGTCAAAGTTTGAATACCCTCGTAACTTTTATGGTAACTCTTTTCTTACCTATAGCCATCAAAGTGAAAAAACGTTCAAGCTAAAAAGGCTAATGTTTGCGAAAACAATCTTAGCATAGGAATAAACTAAGATAGTGATCAAAGTCACTGTTTTCCACCGATCGTTCCTATGGGAGCTATATGATATAGTAACCCGATCTTTATCAAATTCGGCACAGTCATTAACAGATATATTAAACTAACAAATGTTTAATTTGAAAGCAATCGCGTCAAAAGTGACGAAGTTATTGACAAAAGTCACTGTTTTCGAAAGATCGTTCCTATGGGAGCTATATGATATAGTCACCCGATCTTGATCAAATTTGGCACAGTCGTTTATATGTGTAATTAACTCACCAATATTAAATTTCATGACAACAGCTCAGAAAATAACGAAGTTATTGAGAAAAGTCACTGTTCGTGACTTTGCGGTTTGTATGGGAGCTATATGATATAGTGATCCGATCCGGCTGAATCCGAGATATACAACGCCTGCAGTATATACAAGCCTACATGCAAAATTTCAGCTCTGTAGCTCTTACGGTCTAGGAGGAGTTTGCGTTGATCCAGACGGACGGACAGACGGACAGACGGACGGACGGACGGACGGACGGACGGACGGACGGACGGACGGACGGACGGACGGACGGACATGGCTATATGAACTCGTCTCGTCATGCTGATCAAGAATATATATACCTTATATAGTCGGAAATGCTTCCTTCTATGCGTTGCACACTTCTGACCAAAATTAATATACCCTTTTTGCAAGGGTATAATAAGGGTTGTTATTGATGAGTTCTCAAGATCGCGAGCCTTTTTCCCCCGGGACTTGGACTTAGCCGTCCCTCTGTCTACAAGCTGCGAGCTCTAGATCGCGAAGCTTTTTCCCCCTCCCCGCGAAATTCGGGACTTGGCCGTCCCTCTGTCAATAAGTTCGACGACGATCGCTCGCTCGACCCAAAAAAGGTCGTTTAAGACCCGTCATAAAACTCGAGGCACAGAAATTTTTGTGTGCGTCGACTCGCAAAAGTGACCTTTTTCTCTGCCCAGACTCTGCTGGTAAAGAGCCACGGGAGCCACACGAGTCTACATACCAAATTTGGTGGCTCTAGCTCTTATAGTCTACGAGATCTACGTGTTCATATAGACGGACGGACGGACTGAAGGACGGACGAACTGACGGACGGACGGAGGGACAGACGGACATGGCTAGATTGACTCGGTTGTTGATCCTGATCAAGAATAAATAATAAACCAGGCGGGGGCACAGCGAACCGTGGCATGGTTTCTGGTATACAAATTAAACACTTTCTAAGTTAGTTGTATAAAAAAATAAAGTTTTATTGAAATATTCTTGTTTAATCGGTCGATTGTCTGTATCTTGCGTCTCAGGGTTATCGGGTGGCATTCTTGGCGGTGCTATCACATTTAAGCTACCCGGTTTACATTTTAACTAATAGTTGTACTCCTCGTTATTATTTTTCGGACTGAGTGCATAGGTAAGCGGTTGGTGATCAGTATAAATTGTCACTTTTGACTTGCCATAAAGGTACATCCTCAATTTTTCCAAGGACCATACTATGGCAGCTTTTCCCTCTCCTTTGAAGCGTAATTTTCTTCTATTTTAGATAACGCACTGGATATAAATGTGAGTGGTCTTCCATTTTGTTTCAGGGACGCAACTATTGCTATGTTTTAGGCATCTGTAGTCAGATGAAATTCTCGATTTAAGTCGGGGTATGCTAATACTACATTATGTGAAACTAACGCGTTCTTCACTTTTTCGAAAGAGTCGAACTCTTCTTTGCCTCCCATGTTCGCCACGCAGTAAAGCTGTAAGGGGTCTTGCTAGTTTCGCGAAATCTTTAATGAACCTCCTATAGTAGCTGGCTAAACCCAAAAAGGACCTCAGTTGTTTTAGGTTGTTTGGTGTGGGGAAATTTTGAATAGCCTGCACTTTTTCTGGGGTGGTTTTGACGCCATCCCTCGATATAACTACACCTATGAAATAAACGCTATGTTTTATAAATTTACATTTGTCAACTTGTACCTTCATATTCGCTTCTGATAGGGTAAAGAATACCTCAGCCAGATGGCGAAAGTGTTCCTCCACAGATTTGCTGAATATTACGATGTCGTCAATATAGACATAGCATATTTTCGCTATATGGTCTCTTAAAATATCGTCAAGGGCTCTTTGGAATATTGATGGGGAGTTTTTCAGACCGAAAGGGAGTCTGGTAAATTCGTATTTCCCTCCGTTTACAACGAATGCTGTTTTTTCAATGTTAGATTTTTTTAGAGGAATCTGATGAAATCCGCTTTTTAAGTCGAGAACGGAGAAGTATTTATTGTGGCCCAACTGAGCACTCAATTCTCCAATTTTTGGGATAGGATATTTATCCCAAATGGTGACTGTATTTAATTTTCGGTCAGACTGTCACTTTTCTTTGGGACAATCCATACTGGGGAGTTATAGGGCGACCGTGAGGGTCGTATTACACCATCTTCTAGTCATTCTTGAATTTGCTCTTCGACTATTTCTTTCAGAGAAGCTGGGTACGGGTAATGTTTTGTACAGACTGGAGTGTCTGACGTCGTTTGAATTTCTCCTTGGCGATTTGTACTCTTCTTGAAGTGCCTTTAGCTTTAATTTTTGATGAACCGATAGTTGATTTGAGTTGATCGTGTGGATCTGCTGAGTTTGCATTTGTCTCACTTTAACAACATGAGAGTTGTTGACATGTAATAAGTTTTTTCCCACATCTATAATGGCATTAAGTTCTTTTAATGTGTCATTGCCTAAGATTCCATGAAACGATTTTAGGTTTGGTAATAAGAAAAAAATTATAGGTTTATTGGGTTCATTGAAAAGACCCAAGTGTACATGTTTCGTAATTAAGATGCGTCCACTTACAGTTACAGTTCTCGCATAGAACTTGTGCTCATTTGGTTTGATATTTCTGGCTATTTCTGGTTGGATGTAATTTTTATTTGAACCGGTATCTATGAGAAAGTCCCAGACTACAAAGAGGAACACTTCATCCTAAAAAATTGACAGTGTCCTCGATTTGTGGTTGAGGATCTTGTACTACGGTGTGTGATACATCCTTATTTTGCGGAATTAATTTGGACATGTCACCCTGAGTGGGGAAATGTTCTTGCTGTTGCTTGTACTCTGACAATTGCGAGTATGGGACTGTTTGAAAGTAGTCCTGATTCTTGTATATTGTACTGGTTTATGCATTGTATTCGGGCGAGGATTCTGGTAGCCGAAACCGATCAAATTTTTAGTATGCTTATTATTCAAAACTTATCCATCATAACTTCGGGACCGTATCCCATATTGTAAATTGTGTCAATAATTAAGGACATTTGGTGGTTAGCTGCAAGCGGTTTTATCCTATTCTTCTGGCTCATGGAAAACAATTGGCTCTTCCAAAAGGCATTTCGAGATTGCCTCCCAATGTAGCGTGGTATCATTCACTTTTAGGACTGTATTTGCATGGCCGGTAATTTTGTCCCTGACTGTCAATAAGACCGCGAATTTTTCGTTGTTCCCTGTAAGGGAGCAAAAGCAACCATTACACGCGAAACTGTATGGAACCAGGTTGTAAATTCTGCTGGGTTGCCTTAGAATTCCTTAAGACCTTTCACTAAATCTGGAACCTTATCTAGCTCGCCCCAATTGTCTTGTAAACTTGGAGTCAAGTCTCTGTACACTGGGTTTGCTGGTTGAGCCGAGTGTAAACGCTCGATATAGGTATCCATTCTAGCTGCTAATGGCTGCTATATCCATCCTTGTATGGATATGGCTTCTATGCTTTCGTTTCCAGAACCTGAGGTTAACGCATTTTGCAGCTCTGTAGCTGCTGTTTGGCGATTTCCTGATTAAAGGACTTCGGCCCTCACCCAGCTAAAGGGGAATTATTTCACTCGAAAAAACAAGTACGTAGTGCTATCCCGTCGAATAATTATTCGGGATTTCTGGAAAATTGGAGAAAAAATAAGCAGATTCGCGGCGCTATACCGTTTTAGAGAGAAAAAATTTTGAATGTAAATGGCATTCGATTCACAGAATACTTGTTAGTAGGAGTAAATATCTTAGGTGTTAGTTTTTCGTTTTTCGATTTTTCTAATTAATCTTAAGTACTATTCGTTTTTCGCTTTTCGATTTTTTCTAATTAATCTTAAGTACTATTTCGTTTTCTTTTCTTCTTTTGATTCTCTTATTTTTAACTTAACTTACATTAATATTATCTTCATTTCGGTGCTTCTTATTGGCTGGTTGGTAGGGGTACTCGCCTTTCCACGTCGAGGTACTAACGCTCCGAATCCAGGCACTTGTTATAGCAATTTTCCGCCGAACCGATACTAGAGGAATTTTGCAGCGATAAAGTTTTTGGCCCTGTTAGCGTAGTTTTGAGCACAGTTTTGTTTGGTTACCGTTAAAGGGGTATTGTTTTTTGGCGTTTTTTTCGGTTACCACGTATTGCTGATACTATTCACTTCACTCGATCAAGTTTTTATTCACAGGGTTCCTGCTCGGGCGCCAATGAAACACTTTCTTTTTAGTGGAAGACTTTTATGACAACTCAACTAACAAAGATCCCAGAGCTCTAACAAAGTGACAAGTTGTACTCGGGTTAAATACTGAATTGCGTAGATCGAATTTGACAGCGACGCTTGCCGAGTCCAATGGTCTAACGCTGGCGTGGGATCTGTTTTTCGCGGAGTCGATTTAGGCGACTTGACGTCTGATGTACCGAACTTGATGCTTATTGCTGAATTGATTTATGGAATTGGACAACATGCCGTCTGATGTACCGAATTCGACACCATTCCCTTAGGAATGTTTAATCGGGCGATTGTCTATAGGGTTATCGGGTGGCATTCTTGGCGGTGCCTTCTATGATTGTGTTGATGCTCATTATGATGAGTCCTCCCTTCTTAAATCCGGACGTCCTCGGTCGCTACCACGTATTGTACTGGTGTAATCGGCATCACTGTTCTTGGAATGTTGCCCTCTGGTCTGTGGTTGCAATGTTTTTTAATCACCCAGTAGGTAATTGCTGCGATCCCCAAGAGTGCTTAGAAAATCTAATAGGAGGATGAAATAATGACGTTGTTGGTTTGGATTTTTTCTAAGTTGTTCAAGTGCAGCTCCTTAATCATTTCTAAAGATAGGAGCTGTAGTAGTTGTATGTTGATTGTGTCGTTTTGCGATTGGATTATAAAGTTCAATCCAAAGTGAGGTTTTCTCCATTGATGTTAATTGTTTCTCCAAATTGGTTTAGCAAAATAGTGCCGGGAGTCATTTCTGAATGTGATTTCACGTGGTATTGTTCGTAGTTTGGCAAATTGGTTTCATATACATTTGATATTTTTAATCTTCCAGTTTACATAGTATTTTGTTATTCTGATGTTTACATTTGTTCTTATTAGCTAACCCGAAATATTGTTTATTGCATTTTAAAATGTGACCGTAATCTAATTTTTCAATCATTTTTATGACATTAATTTGGTCAAAAGTGTGCAACGCATAGAAGGAAGCATCTCCGACCATATAAAGTATATATATTCTTGATCAGCACGACGAGTTCAAATAGCCATGTACGTCCGTCCATCCGTCCGTCCGAAATTTTTTGAAATTTTGCATGTAGGCTTGTATATACTGCAGGCGTTTGTATATCTCATATATCATATAGCTCCCATACAAAGGCAAAGCCACGAACAGTGACTTTTCTTATAACTTCGTTATTTTCTGAGCTGTTGTCATGAAATTTAATATTGGTGATTAATTACACATATAAACGACTATGCCAAGTTGTATCAAGATAAAGTGACTATATCATATAGCTCCCTTAGGAACGATCTTTCGAAAACAGTGACTTTTGTCAATAACTTCGTTACTTTTGCAGCGATTGCTTTCAAATTAAACATTTGTTAGTTTAATATATCTGTTAATGACTGTGCCAAATTTAATAAGGATCGGGTAACTATATCATATATCCCATAGGAACGATCAGTGGAAAACAGTGACTTTGATCAATATCTTCGTTATTTCCTATGCTAAGATTGTAGGCCGTTCTTTCGGAAACATAGCCTTTTTAGCTTAAACGTTTTTCCACTTTGATGGCTATAGGTAAGGAAAGAGTTACCAAAAATGTTGCAAGGGTATACAAACTTTGACGCGGTCGAAGTTAGCCTCGGCCCTCTGGTTCATATTTTATAGGTATTGCCATGATTTTCTTACATTGTTCTTTGATTACTCTGGGTATGCTAACGATATAAAGGAGAGCTCTGCCGTCAGATGCAATGCTTACCTCAGCATATTCTATCAGCTCTTCAGTATTTACAAATGTTAGACTTTTTTCAGCAATTGTTTCGATAATGTTAATTTCGGCTGGTGAAAAATTAAAGAATTTATTGTGTTGGCGGCTTTAGCCCAATCTATAGCGTAAATATCATTAGTAATTTCTTCTCTTAATAAGCTTAGTTTTAATTTTGCCATCTCTATTTCTTTTGTTTTTTCATATGTTTCGGATTTACTTTTAAGTAATAAAGTGTTAGTTATTTTAATTAAGTCATGTATCTTATTTTTTACCAAATTGTTAATTATTACTTGCTTGTTGTTATTCTTTAGCTGTTCGTTAATTTTATCGATAACAATCTTATGGTGTTGGTGACCGGGGTACCCGCGAGCAACGTCCACGCTGTTCCAAGTATCGAGAGAGCGTTTGGCTCTGAATCTCATTGGCTTTAATCGTTTAATTTCATTTTCAATTCTAGTTATTTCGTAAATAAGGAAAGGGTAGTACGGATTTGTCTTTGTTGAGTCTACAACGTCTACAACGTGGATTATTGTAAACGTGCCGTTCTGTCACGCTGCCATTCCGGTTTCCAGCATTGCTACCCTAGATTTTAGAATTTAGGGATTTTTCATTGTCCATCACTACTGTTTTAGTCACGCCAAAGGCTATTAATAACTCACGTAGTGGTGCAAAGCACAAGACGTATCGTATGTTTTTCACCGTTACGACATACATAATAAGGCAGAGCAAGGGTGGGTTTGAACAGAGTAGAATTAGAGAAAATTACTTTGACAGTGACCACAAGAGTGTAAAAAGTGAAACAACCAGGACCAGAAAAACAAAACATAGAACGATAGGAAACCATCAAGTGGAAGACAAGGAGTAGCAGGTGAGCCCATTTCCTAAGATCCTTTTTGCTTGAGTGCGGTAGGGACCCAAAATAATAAAAGATGTTCAGGATTAGTTAGTTATCAATAAAATGTGTACTATTATTACTTACACCCACACAGCATTATTTCTTTTTTTGTTACTAAATTTATTTCTACCCTCCCTTTCCTTCCCTTTTCCTTGCCTACTTAACCTTTTGAGTGGAGCCGAAGGATCAGCGGACTTCGGCAGAATGAGTTATTCTCCTGCAGACGAAGACAGTCGCTGATCCCAAGGCTCAGCACTCAAGGTGAAGAAGCAACGGATCTTCGCCAAGCGGGCTTCGCTTGGCAGACGAGATCAGTCGTTACACTCTCTTCACCGTCCCTTTCCAATAACCCCACTAATGTTTCCCTTCACGCTTCCCTTTCCCAGTCGAAGAGGCAACGGATCTTGGCCAAGTGGCTTTGCTTGGCAGACAAGATCAGTCGTTGCTGCTCCTCTTGGACTCTCCTCCTACCCCTTTCCTTTCCCTTTTCTCCCTTTATGTGGTCTCAATCTCATATCATAATACTCTTCAAGGACTTCAGATCAAATAAATGTTCTGTAGACGGGACTCTGGAGACTGAGAACTGTACCCCAGCCAGAGCTTCCTTACAGAATTCACTAGTTTTTATTTGTGCATACTTTGAAAACTTATCTATTGCTGTTAAGATGATTTTATTCTGTGTGGAGTAAAGGTCTATGTGTATTATTTCACTGGATAAGTTGGGATGAGTGTTAGTTGAATTTCTTGATTTGGGGGATGTCTTTGATATTTCGAAGTTTGCATGTTTGACACGTTTTTGCCACCGCTTCTACCTTTTTTTTCATGCCTGGGAAAAAAACTTTTAATAAATCTGTTTTTTATTTTCTATTGCATTTCTGTGAGCTCTAAAATGTTCTTTTGTTATTATTTCTTGTTGCTGGCTTTTGTCATGGACGTCGGTAGATCGGATATGCGTGACTCTTGCTTGTAGTTTCTAAATGTTCCGAGAATATTGACTGGATTTTCCCCATGATGCTTTCGGAAGGGAAAATACCATTTACTATTCTAGGATCCATCGTTGCTTTTAAAATTGCTAAAAGACCGCTTTCTTAATAATTTCTCCTTTCTACCATATGTCTGTGATATGTAGGGTGATATAATTCAAATGTCGTGGATTCACCGTGAGAATTATTAGTTGTTTTTAAACTCGTTAATAGGAATGTCCATTGTCGGTATAAGTTCGTGACCTGAGCTTTTGTCACTATGCACTGTAGCTGCTGACGTACTTTCTCGAAGTGCGTCTGCTATCACTTTTCAACTCATAGTTGTACTCCTCGTTATTATTTTTCGGACTGAGTGCATAGGTAAGCGGTTGCTGATCAGTATAAATTGTCACTTTAGACTTGCCATAAAGGTACATTCTCAATTTTTCCAAGGACCATACTATTGCAGCATTTCCCTCTCCTTTGTAGCGTAATTTTCTTCTGTTTTAGATAACGCACTGGATATAAATGTGAGTGGTCTTCCATTTTGTTTCACGGACGCACCCATTGCTATGTTCGAGGCATCTGTAGTCAGATGAAATTCTTATCTTATTCTTATTACCATGTGAAACTAACGCGTTCTTTACTTTTCGAAAGAGTCGAACTCTTCTTTGCCTCCATGTTCGACACGCAGTAAAGTTGTAAGGGGTCTTGCTAGTTTCGCAAAATCTTTAATGAACCTCCTATAGTAGCTGGCTAAACCCAAGAAGGACCTCAGTTGTTTTAGGTTGTTTAATGTGGGGAAATTTTGAATAGCCTGCACTTTTTCTGGGGTGGTTTTGACGCCATCCCTCGATATAACTACACCTATGAAATAAACGCTATGTTTTAGAAATTTACATTTGTCAACTTGTACCTTCATTCGCTTCGATAGGGTAAAGAATACCTCAGCCAGATGGCGAAAGTGTTCCTCCTCAGATTTGCTGAATATTACGATGTCGTCAATATAGACATATCATATATTCGATATATGGTCTCTTAAAATATCGTCAAGGGCTCTTTGGAATATTGATGGGGAGTTTTTCAGAGCGAAAGGGAGTCTGGTAAATTCGTATTTCCCTCCGTTTACAACGAATGCTATTTTTCAATGTTAGATTTTTTATAGGAATCTGATGAAATCCGCTTTTTAAGTCGAGAACGGAGAAGTATTTATTGTGGTCCAACTGAGCAATCAATTCTCCAATTTTTGGGATAGGATATTTATCCGAAATGGTGACTGTATTTAATTTTCGGTAGTCGATGACAATCCTATATTTTATTCCTCCCAGACTGTCACTTTTCTTTGGATAATCCATACTGGGAAGTTATAGGGCGACCGTGAGGGTCGTATTATACCATCTTCTAGTCATTCTCTTCGACTATTTCTTTCAGAGAAGCTGGGTACGGGTAATGTTTTGTACAGACTGGAGTGTCTGACGTCGTTTGAATTTCTCCTTGGCGATTGTACTCTTCTTGAAGTGCCTTTAGCTTTAATTTTTGATGAACCGATAGTTGATTTGAGTTGATCGTGTGGATCTGCTGAGTTTGCATTTGTCTCACTTTAACAACATGAGAGTTGTTGACATGTAATAAGTTTTTCCCACATCTATAATGGCATTAAGTTCTTTTAATGTGTCATTGCCTAAGATTCCATGAAACGATTTTAGGTTTGGTAATAAGAAAAAAATTATAGGTTTATTGGGTTCATTGAAAAGACCCAAGTGTACATGTTTCGTAATTAAGATGCGTCCACTTACAATTACAGTTCTCGCATAGAACTTGTGCTCATTTGGTTTGATATTTCTGGCTATTTCTGGTTGGATGTAATTTTTATTTGAACCGGTATCTATGAGAAAGTCCCCAGACTACAAAGAGGAACACTTCATCCTAAAAAATTGACAGTGTCCTCGATTTGTGGTGAGATCTTGTACTACGGTGTGTGATACATCCTTATTTTGCGGAATTAATTTGGACATGTCACCCTGAGTGGGAAATGTTCTTGCTGTTGCTTGTACTCTGACAATTGCGAGTATGGGACGTTTGAAAGTAGTCCTGATTTTGTATATTGTACTGGTTTATGCATTGTATTCGGGCGAGGATTCTGGTAGCCGAAACCGATCAAATTTTTAGTATTATTATTCAAAACTTATCCATCATAACTGCGGACCGTATCCCATATTCTTAATTGTGTCAATGATTAAGGACATTTGGTGGTTAGCTGCAAGCGGTTTTATCCTATTCTTCTGGCTCATGGAAAACAATTGGCTCTTCCAAAAGGCATTTCGAGATTGCCTCCCAATGTAGCGTGGTATCATTCACTTTTAGGACTGTAGTTGCATGGCCGGTAATTTTGTCCCTGACTGTCAATAAGACCGCGAATTTTCGGTTCCCTGTAAGGAGCAAAAGCAACCATTACACGCGAAACTGTATGGAACCAGGTTGTAAATTCTGCTGGGTTGCCTTAGAATTCCTTAAACCTTTCACTAAATCTGGAACCTTATCTAGCTCGCCCAATTGTCTTGTAACTTGGAGTCAAGTCTCTGTACACTGGTTTGCTGGTTGAGCCGAGTTTTAAACGCTCGATATAGGTCTCCATTCTAGCTGCTAATGGATACGTCTAGACCTTGTATGGATATGGCTTTCTATGCTTTTGTTTGCAGAACCTGAGGTTAACGCATTTTGCAGCTCTGTAGCTGCTGTTTGGCGATTTTCCTGATTAAAGGACTTCGGCCTTCCAGCTAAAGGGAATTATTTCACTCGAAAAAAAGTACGTAGTGCAATCCCGTCGAATAATAATTCGGGATTCTGAAAAAATGGAGAAAAAATAAGCAAATTCGCGGCGCTATACCGTTTAGAGAGAAAAATTTGAATGTAAATGGCTTCGATTCACAGAATACTTGTTAGTAGAAGTAAATATCTTAGGTGTTAGTTTTGCGTTTTTCGATTTTCGAATTAATCTTAAGTACTATTTCGTTTCTTTCTTCTTTTGATTCTTTTGATTCTCTTATTTTTAACTTAACTTACATTAATATTATCTTCCTCCCACGTCGAGGTACTAACGCTCCGAATCCAGACACTTGTTATAGCAATTTTCCTCCGAACCGATACTAGAGGAATTTGCAGCGATAAAGTTTTTGCCCTGTTAGCGTAGTTTTGAGCACAGTTTGTTTGGTACCGTTAAAGGGTATTGTTTTTGCGTTTTTCGGTTACCACGTATTGCTGATACTATTCACTTGAAATGAAACACTTTCTTAGTTATTGTATATAAAAATAAAGTTAATTGAAATATTCTTTATTAAGTTGTACGTCTACAAATTCTATTTTTAGTGGAAGACTTTTATGACAACTCAACTAACAAAGATCGCAGAGCTCTAACAAAGTGTGTTATGACCTACCTGGTCCTATGCGCGTCATAACTCGAAGAGGCTCGCCGGCTAGCTATAATCGGGTCGTGGGATTCGATAACCCTGCCTCTTTCGCGCACAACAATAAAAAAAAGATTACTACATATACTTCGGTCATTATACACACACAAACGCTTCACACCCACCGTCTTGGTGATCTGGCCTTGGGCTTCGAATTGATCCCGGCATGCCCACCCTTCCTGGCAGTTTTGGTATCTTTATGGCTACTGCCCCCCATTTAAACACATTCGCTGGTATTATCGGTTCATTACCGATCGCTCATCCCATTTCTCCGAGTTTTACTCACCGTCCCCCCTCTTCCGACAACCAAACTACTCGATATGCATCATCTTTCTCAATCGTTTATAATAATTTAGAAAATGATGGGTTAATCTAATTAATTCAAATTTTTACGCGCTCACCGAGACATCACTCTGTCTCCAATGACCCTCTGTATTCGGGCAACAAAAAGAACAAAAAAAAATATAAATTTGATAATTTCTCCTTTGCTTTTTTTTTCAGACGCCAACCTGACCATAGGGACCTACCTAAAAAAGAGCTCTTCTTTTACGATAAGGACTACGTGCAGATTACACCTATTGGAGTTTTAGTGGGACTAATACGTTACGACAAGAGATGTAGCGCGGCACGTTTTACAAGAATAAGATTAATTATAATAAAAAAGGAACAAACGATATTATTAATATAGAGACTCGATATTGGCAAACAAAAAAAAACGAGGCTCATTCGAGCGATTAAATAAAAACCAATAAATAAATTAAATAAATAATTGATTGAGCAAATTAATAATTAAGATGAAATAATTGAATAAATAAATGTATAAATAATTAGGATAAGGTTATATGAATAAATAAATAATTATGTATGATTAAAGCAATAAATTAGCTCCGTATGAGTATATAATATATATGTATATAAAACGAGGACGATAAAAATAGACGGGGGATTACAATTTAAAAATAAATCGGTCTTGCGGGAGCGTATTGGGTGATCACGTGGGAACAAATTCACCTCACGACTCCCAAAGGATAGTTTAGGAGATTTATCCCGCGCCGGCTTCTTAAAAATTTCAGGTTAAACTCGTGTTCAGGCCGGAACTTTTTCTTCTATTTTAATTTATAATTTTCTCTGAAGGCGGAATATGTGGTGGTCACGAGGCCATAGAGAATCCTCATAATCATGGGGGGGAAAATAAAAACTTGGCCAGACCCCGAAATATGCGGCTGACCTCTGATGACTGCCGATTTGGTTGGCCTGTATGGAGAATCCCGAAGGTGAGGATAAGATTAGGACTAACTCCCCTGGGCGTCCCTGAATATGAAAGATTCACTTACCCCTCGATCTTGTCCTGGCTTGTCCATTGGATTGACCATTTCACACCGCTGGAATCAGGTGAGTACTTGAAGTATGTATTGCCTCAGTTTGCTGACCATATAAATTTGCTTTCAGGTAATCCCTCACCTTTTGACTCTCCTTACTGTTTCAAAGCCTTCGCATGATAGATGCCGCTAGGTTGTTCTTCGAGTGTCCGGTTTCGTACATATTTTACCAACGAGGCTTCTTATTCGGCATTTTAGATACTTGCGCGCAAATTTCGCATTAAAATTCTTCCCAAAATTGATTAACACGAAATTTCGTCATAAACTTCCTGTCCAGTCGAAAATGCACTCCTTGACCGTCGGTTATAGGACAAAGCGCTTTTATCATGAGCGACTCTTAGCCTCTTTCGGACCTCGTCCCTCATTAGCGCCATTTTAGTTTCACGACTCGCAATATTTAGGTCATAGTCTTCCAATGACTGCAGCTTTCGTGCCAGTTGATAGTCTGCTCCATTTGTGAACATGTTTGGCCAAAAAGGCAAAATTAAGGTGACACTCCCGTGGCTTGATGCACCGCCCCTCTCAAACTGCATTCGATTTCGCTGAGATACAGGTCCCAATCCGATGATCATCGTTTAGGTAAGCTCGGATCGCGTTCAGCACTGACTGGTTGACTCTTTCGGCCGCGTTGGACTGAGGTGAATATACCGCAGTGCGGATGTTTTACGCCATATTCCCGCAGCATTGTTCAAACTGCTTGGACACAAATTGTTTCCCGTTGTCGCTGTGCACCAGTTCCGGCACACCCGAATTTGTGGAAAACTTCCCGTTTGAGAAATTTCACCACGCCGTTCGCTGTAGCCTCCCGCATTGCGTGCAGAAACACGAATTTTGAAAAGTGATCCACAACCACTAACACGTACGCGTGACCTCCCCTCGACCGTGGGTATTTCCCCAAGAAGTCTATATAGATCTTCTGGAATGGCCGATAGACTTCACTTCAGCTCCTATTCCGCTTCGGCCCACAATTGGTC